>NC_143580.1:163749059-164052089 GCF_048544385.1 Mastigoproctus giganteus | reverse complement strand
TGTTTCTCATTGTCATCTGGAAAGCACCCCTGATAATAGAGGTAAACATGCAATATTGCTAGATGCACCTGATCCGCAACGATGTTCAGATACGCTCTGGTCAGTGGTGTTCATCCTATGGCGCAGTTTCACCAAGGCCGCAGTTCATGAGGGGCCCAAAAGGAAAAGGGAAAAAAAGAGAAAGTTGCATAAAAAATAATGCTGCATCAGGGGCCCAGCTCGTGATGATACGCCATTGACTCTGGCATTAACGGTGTGCTCCAGTGGGATCACGAAACCAAGGGCATGTCCCTTGGTTCCCTATTACACCTCTGTCAGCAGAATGTAATATCAGTATATCACAGTCTGCTGTAATATATTGATAACAAGATGGTTCCCACCCCTCATGCGGTTTTCTCCATATGTACATTCTTCCACTGCCAGTCCTCCTAACCCTGTGTCCATCGTGTACGGGTACTACTAACATAGCCGTTGTTTTCGACTGGTATCCGAGATCGATGGGTACTAACGCCTTGAAATGCTTCAGTTAAATGCAGAGGTTAACAGTTTTGTCGTTTGGCGACAATTACAATTGATAATTCCAGACATCACCTCACTCTGTCACCTTCCTTTACGGTCACAGTTGCATCAGTTCATGTGGCAAAAATATAAGATTCGTTCCGGATATCTTTCCTTTTTTTTTTGATTTAAATATTTTTTGCATAGATTGTTCCATATAGTCTAAACCACCATGATCCTAATACACGGGCCAAGCAGTATATGCCAAAAATAATAATGTATTACATTATATCATTTGATCCGCAAGGGACGGACGAGAGTAATAAATATATCTGTTTGTTACAAAATGTATAATCATCTATATCCTCTTCCATTTTTATCTTATGCCTATTTGTTTCCTTTCGAGAGAGAGAGAATTTCAAACACTATTCAGATCATATAGAGCAGTGTTTCCCAAACTGGGGTACGTAGACCAGTTCCAGGGGGGTCCGCGAAACGGATCCTCTGGAACTCTTCAAATTATTCGTTCTATGTATAGCAAATTGATGATAAATAAAGTTATTATATATTTATGTAAAAATAAGAATAAAGTTGAGTTGTTTTAAACATAAAACTTTGAATTTTCTTTTTAGAAAACACACACACACACACACACACACACACACACACACACACACACACACACACACACACATGTATATATATATAGGGGTCCGCAAAAGGGTAGGTAGATCTCAGTAGTTTGGGAACCACTGATATAGAGAATGAACAGAGACTGAAATTGTAAATCAATGGAATAAGTATTTCCCGAGAGATTTACAACAGATTTAAGGAAATACAGTTATTTCCCTACACACTGAACTTACTTACTACGCTGTGTGAAGGGATCGCATCCAATTTATGTCACTATAAGCATCATGTCGAACCAGTCCATCACGTTTTCCACCTCAGTTTAGTTAAGTGAACGAATTTCCGTTTATTAACAATTCTCTCTTTACAATGAATATGTAAACTGTTCTAGCCTCGGCCAGAAGAGGTTACATACTCGTTCTGGATGCATACATGTTGAATTAATTATTAAGGGAAACCAGATTTTTGGCTGCCACAGTTAACGACATGCCTGGAACGTTTCGTCGTGGCAGTGCACGGACTCGAACCCACAACTTCCTTACTTTTGGCTGCACTCTGTGTGCTAGTTCGTGATACTAAAAAGCACCAGCTCATCGTGCTGCCAGTTCTTTCTTTGGCAGCTATTTGTGGTATAGGTAGCGGCCAAAGACAGCACTGCCAAGCAGTTACTTGTGGCACAGGCTTTTCTCAGCGGAGCACCTGGTGCCTACTGACTTTGGGATGTAAATTCTTGAAGAATTCCTTGACGTCGTTACAATTTCCTTATTCAGGGTCTTGTGAAAGCAGTTTCTCGCGCTGCTGAGATAAAAAGGTGTGGATTGGGCCACATGAGGGGGGGGGGGGGGTTGAATATTCTGTTTTCTACTGTGGTTTTCTTTTGATTTGTGGTTTGGTATGGTTTGCCGTGGCTATCTTAACTGATGACGCTGTGGACTTTGAAATGGACTTTAAACCTGGACTTGGACACTAATCTGTTTTTGGACTGTTTTCTGTATGTATACTTTTCTCAAGGGATGCCTCTCCCTTCCATGCCATACTGCCTAAAACTTTACTCCTCCTCTCCCTGAAACCTGACTTCTTCCACTGATATACAACCTTTCTTTCACTTTCTTTTTTGTGGGGGGGGCGACAAGGGAGGCTCCTCTCTGGAGGAATCTCTTCCTGGGCGTACCCTCAATGCAATGTGGACCATTGCGCGCCTCTATTTGGATAGGGATGGGAGGCAGTGAACAAACTCGTTCTATTCCCCATGCCTGCAAAGAAGCCAGGAGCCGGCAAACAACACTCAACAGAACAAACACACCACCCTACGCACCCACACTGCCGGCATTGGCACATGCCTCATACAGCTGCTGCAGCGGCTAATAGGGAAACCCTGGAGCCGCCATGAAACAAACACATTTTGACATTTTTATGTATCTACAGTATTTTTGTGTTGCTTTAATGTGTCATTTTTGAGGGTTCTTTCACCCTGTAATTGGGAAAAAACAGAGGAAGGAGTATATTACAGTTATGTAAATTAACTGTATATTAGACAGAGGTGTTGCCAAATTTTGGCAAAGACTGCCTAATATAATAAATAAATTTAAAAATAATAATAGTAATGACTACTGCCTTACTACATAGAAAAGACAAATATCTTTTGGTGTTTGATCTCTCAAATTTTGAGACTATCGCTATGAAGTGCCTCAATGTTAAGCTACAAATACGTGGCATTTTCTCTCAGAGAAGTATGCTGCTACTTATCTTTAATGTGGAGTCCCCCACCCACAGACGGCCGTTGAAGAGATCACAAGCTTTGCAAAATACTTTTGCCTTCTCTACGTAAAGCAACCTTTCGTCTATTACTGTCTGCCATTATAAAAAGCTACTTGCACAGTTTTTTAAAATGATCAACAATGAGAGATAAACTTACCTCTCAATCAGCGATGTCATGTCAAACCGTTAACAACCAGTTCGGTCTGTCGGCAAAGAAAGAAATGGAATTTAATTTGTTGATTATGGCTGAAACTTCGTAAAGCAATAACGTTATGAAATTAAAGACTGTATCCGATCTATATGAAAGCAGTGAAGCTTTTTTTTTTTTTTTTTTTTTAAGGAGCATTAGCAACTAAGGCCATATTGCTCCGGGTCATGCGGTGGTCATTCCCTGACCTTTCCGCATCCTCCGTATTTGGTGGTGATGGGCTCGAACCCCGGTTTAATCAAGAAGCGTGTGCTACGCACTGCTGCTCCTTCCCACCTGGCTACGGAGGCGCCGGCAGTGAAGCACTACAAACTTAAAATAGATTATGGATACTCTCCATAATCACAGTAATGACCAGGCCTTGAAGTTATTACAGCTTAATGCTCAGGGTGCACGCTCAGTGGTAGACCAGCTAAAAATAGACATGGAAGAAAACCAAATAGACATAGCTTGTATCCAGGAACCCATACATGGTGTCAGGGTTCAGTGTTATCCCATAAACTACAGAATAACTGACGCCTCGGCGTATACAATGTGGGCTGCTATAGTAATCACAGTTACTAATATCAATTGCCTATGTGCCCCACTGGCTGGCCGTGCGCAGATTACTTCTCCCTGGGATCCCTCCATATCATATCTATGTGCTGCAAACCTAATCAAAGTACAGCTCCTTCTATCCAATATGTTGAAACAGCTCTGAGCCAGCTTCCGACAACAAAATCTTAATATCAATGGATTCAACTGCAGATTTCTACAATGGCATAGCCATACTCCAGACAGATCAGAAATTTTCGGTGGACAAGAACTGGAAGACTTCATAGCCTCTATCTCATTACAAGTCTTAAACCAGCCATACTCTGCCAACGTACAGTAGTATGTTGTATGAGAGTGTGATAGACGTTACTATGGCAATACAAGCCAAAGTACACATGTTCATAAACTGGCATATACAGGAGGCCTGGACTACGTCCAACTGCAGTGTTATCATCTTCCAGCTCGTGCGCCAATTGGATCAGACCCTTCCCCTCAACATATATTATCAGATATAACTTTTAAAAAAGCAGCCTGGCAGAAATATAAAGAAACTCTTGGATCCCTCCTTTCAGAGATATCCCAGAACGGAATAATCAAAAGTATCCATACGAACAGGTTCAGAAAGTAATCGAAGACATTATCGGGTCTTGAGGAATTTTTTTGTTATTTGGTTTTTTTTTTAGGAGCATTAGCAACTAAGGCCATATTGCTCCGAGAATATGCGGTGGTCATTTCATGACCTTTCCGCATCGTCCGTATTTGGTGGTGACGGGTCTTGAGAAAAAAAAACAACCATGACCATAAGCAGTTCCCTGAGCTGGATTTTCTCCGACGAAGGGTTCACCAAGCAAGAACACATTTCCAGAGCAAATTGGCCACCAGCAGAGTTTAATGCCAAAAGTGAAACATACCGGATTTTAAGGAACCAATATATAAAAGCTTTATAAGGCAAATAGAGACTTTTCCTGGCAAATGCTTATTGGTACAGCGGTAATGCCGATCCCCGAGTTTGTATTACCGTATTGTTTACACTGAGGCTCGCAAGACTACAAACACCTAAGA
Source organism: Mastigoproctus giganteus (assembly GCF_048544385.1). Classification (NCBI taxonomy): domain Eukaryota; kingdom Metazoa; phylum Arthropoda; class Arachnida; order Uropygi; family Thelyphonidae; genus Mastigoproctus; species Mastigoproctus giganteus. The sequence continues at coordinate 164,047,399 of NC_143580.1, read as the reverse complement.
AGAAACAGTTAACGCACTGCTTAAGTAAACGACAATCCTCTTACAGAATAACAGGAAGTTATATGCACTGAGAACAATAACTATCAAAGTCTGGAGACTGATACCCCTTCATGCTGGAGGAATTATCCATAGCACTGGAAAAAAATAATAAAATAACAAATGTTCAGGTAATGATTTAATAGAAATTGAAATGATAAAAGAATTAGCTAAAAAGATATCCGCACCATATGTTGCAAATGTATAATAATTGTCTACAAAAGGGAATCTTCCCAGCCCCTTAGAAGCAGGAAAATACTGTATAAGATTAATATTAAATAAACCTAAAAAACAGCCAACAGCCCCTAAATCATATAGCCCCATTGCCTTGTTGCCAATTTTTAGCAAGGTAATGGAGAGACTAATACTACACAGATTACAGAATCACTATCTCAATGCCAACTTACAGTCAGAAGAAGAAGAGCAATATGGATTTAAACAGGTTTGCTCTACAGAAGATTCAATGAACAACCTAGTTAATTCAGCTAACACAGCAGAAGAAAAACGTGTGTTTTGGCAATATCTATAGGCGTTGCAGAAGCATTCGAAGCAATGTGGTAGCCCAGCATTCTTTGCAGACTGCGATGTTCTGGAATGCCATAGAACCTGTATCAAATAATACAAGATTACCTCAGGGATAGACAGGCCTCAGTCAAACCCAGAGACCAGTGCATCACCAGAAATGTGACAAAAGGATGCCCCAGGGTTCATTGCTAGTTCCCTGTTTTTGGAACCGTACTAGATGAATTCCTGGAGATGGATATTGGCCCGACTGACAGGTCGCCTTGGCTGACGACCTTATCCTAACGGTTAAAGCAACATCCTGGCTGTTCTCGAAAGGCATGCCAACCTAGCTGTGAATACCCTCCAGCATTGGGCAAACATTCACAAATTAACCATATCCAGTACTAAAACAAAATCATCAATTCCATTAAAAGATAATTTAAACATCAATAGCCCACAAATTAAAATTGCAGAAAAAACAATAACCCTCGTAACTGAAATCTTGGCATAATTTTCGATAAGAAGTGAACTTCTTACCCATATCTGGTGCACTTAGCGAAAATATCAGAAACTATGCTGAAATAATAGCTATGATCAGCCGCACTGACTGGGACTTTCAGAGGACTTGCTCTTATTTATAAGGCAATCTTTCTCCCAGTCATTACCTACGACTCAGGCATATGATTTTATAGAGCCAACTTAGATAAAAATAAACTAGATGCTATCCAAAAGATCATTCTATTAACCATCAACACGACATGTCGCACGGTCAGTACACCTGCACACTGCCCTAGACCTGGAAATAATAAAAAGGCCTCAGCTAAAAAATAGAGGCAAATCTCAACCAACAACTTAGGAATAACACTCACCCTTGCAACATATGTAAAGTAGGAAAGGAAGAGAATTCTCTCTCTCTATTCTTTACCAGCAATGCCAGAACAGATGGGAAGAGAGACACCAAAAGGGGAGATCACTAGGAGGTTCCTGCCTCACGTAACCCTAGTCCCCCCCAAAACCACCTCCATGGTTTGCCCCAGGAGTCTATGCCACATTTTTGCTAACAGGGCATGGTCCTCTGAACGAAAGGTTGTGTCAACTGGATCTTACTTCAGAATCCTAAATGTAGCTGTGGGGCTGATGAGGATTAGGCTCATGTCATTTATGACTGCCCCAATTACCATCCCCACAGATGTGGACTCATGACCAAGACTGGACCTATAAACCATGGAGATGAGCAACTACCAATCTCCGACGAGACGCATTACATGGCCTTCCCTGATTTTGCTCAGAACATTTTTGCGACTAGGTGAAGCAATCATGCTACGACTACTCAACCTCTGACATCCCTCACTCCCTACCTAGACAATTATACTCACCTGAATGTGACACAAACCAAACGTGACAGGTTTGCTAGAATAAGTTTCCCATCCAGTGAGATTCTATGTTAAATTGATTTATTTTCTGTATTTTTATATTATGTAAATAAGAATTATGTTTATTTAATTCTTAAATTTATGTTATATGTAATTAATGTACTTTTATTTTGAATAATTATGTCTCATATATGTTTCAATTTTTACATGTCTATTATTAATTATGAGTGTGAATGTGTATGAATATGTATACGTGAGGGTATAACTGTGTGTTCATGAATGTGTATACAAGTACTGTATATGAATGTGTACATGAGGGTTCATGTGTGTGTGTGTGTGTGTACGAATGAGCATACGTCTGAGAGTAAATACATAAATACAGCCACTCCCCGGCTAACGTAATACTTGACTTACGAAAACTCGACTTTATGTAAGTTTTTGCAGGGCGGTGCAAACTTAAAAAAATCGTGGAAACACATATTTTGCATCCTGTAGGAATAAATGGAGGTATCCTGAAAATATCGTAATGTGAACCCAATAACACTTTTTTTTTTTTTTTTTTTTGGTAATTCGTTCCAAGACCTTGGAAGTTGAAATTTTGGCTATACACTGGTGTACAAAACTTAAGGACCAGTCAAGTTTTCACCTGTATCTTCTCACAGGAGTGGCCTGCATATGGGAAAATCATACCAAAGGAACCTGGTGAGGTACAGAAATGATGAACGAAACAACACCGACACAACAACGGAAACAAAACGGTACAGAGGGATTTTATTAAAAAATGGCAACATAGCACTGGCTGCCATAATACAGATGCATCACTGCCGAAGATGGATCAAAGGGAAGAGGTGGTCCTCAGTAGGAGATATGGCCACCCCTAATGTCAATGCAGGCTTTGCACCGCCTGTCAATATTTAGAACAATGTTGTTGATAAGTTCTTGCGGTAACATCGTCCATTTCTCTGTCAGCGCCATCTTCAGCTGGTGAACATTTTCTGGTGTGTGTGGACGTGCCGTTAGGCGTCTCCCCAGAGCGTCTCATATGTGTTCGATGGGATTTAGATCGCTAGGAACGGGCAGGCTAATCCATACGAACAATGTCCTCACTTTCCAAAAGCATATCAATAGCTGCAGTGCGATGGGGTGTGGCGTTATCATCCATAAACACGAACTCGGGGCCAATGGCACCTCGGAATAGCGTGCACCGGTTACAGTACCGTCTTCCAGTATCTGGAGCTGTGTACGTCCATCCAAGATAAACGCCTCCCCCAGACGAGAACACCTCGACCGCCATATCGATCCTTTTCAGTGATGTTTGCGGGGTGATACCGTGTGCCAACCTCTCGACAGATTAGCTGACGTCAAGAATCGCTGCTGAGACTGAATCTACTCTCATTAGAAAAGAGTACCTTAAATAAAGATTTTGTGGTTGTAACCTTTAGAAATAGTGTTGTTCCTTAGTTTTGCACACCAGTATAGTAACCAATGAAATTGGTCAAACAAGACTTCCCCTCAACAAACTCATGCTGTGTCTGAATTCTTACTGCAATCTTTTCTAGATGATCCTGCAATGCTTCTTTAACCAGTGACTACATTATTTTCTCCGAAACAGAAGTTAAACTAACAGGTCTCTAATTACTCGTGTCGCCATTTGATCCCCCTTTGCGAATTGGAGACACATTTCCACATCTTCAGTTCATGTTGACCTCCCCTGAGTCCAAGGAAGCTTTCATAATTATGGCTAAGGGTTTGCTTACTTCCTTTGCTACCTCTTTTAATATAACTGGATAGATCCCATCCACCCCAGGTGCCTTTTTTTGCCTTGTGTTTTACCGTGTGCCAACCTCTCGTCAGATTAGCTGACGTCCAGAATCGCTGCTGAGACTCAATATACTCTCATCAGTAAAGAGTACCTTACCCCATTGCGCTGCTGTCCAGTCCTTGTGTTCGATGCACCACTGTAAACGGTGTCTACTGGCCATTTCGTTTTCTGTAGCAATGTATGAAACTAATCGAACGTCTGCAACAATCATGCTCATCATTCGGTAATTTTCACATAACTGCTGCCTTTATCTGTTTATGTGAGCCCTCTCATCATGATTCATATTTTTGCATATGCACCAGCTTTCTAATGATCGGTCACAGTTATGCAAATCGCCACAGGCTGTTTCGTTTGATTTTGTGGTTGTAACCTTTAGAAATAGTGTTTGTCCTTAAGTTTTGCACACCAGTGCATAACTAAGCTATTTATCTCTCTAAAAGTTAATTTTATAATGGAAATTGCACTACCCTTTCATCGTTATCATATGTTCGGTTATAAGAATCAATTTTGAACGACTTTGTGATATTTTTCTAAAACACATAAAAACAATTTGCACTTTCGGTTTAATTGGGCTTTTCTTTTAGCGTAATCTATTATAAATGGGTAGTAAACTCGATCTCATTGCATTTGCGATAATACCGATAATTGGAATTCTGTGGGTTTTTACGTTACGGTATTATAGTGAAATGAGTTCTCCTTCACTGAAATCTTCAATCATATAAAAAACATAAATAAATTTTCAAAATCTTTTCTTCATTCTTATTTACTTATTACATTAGTCAAGGAAAAGGGACCAACGGAAAGTACAAATGCTGGCAGTGTTAGGAAACGAAACAAAATTGATTTAGAAATGAAGATGATTAATTAAGAGGTAAGAAGCAGGACAAAGTTTGTTATCTTTTGCACGGAATTAAGTCTCGCTGCTTCAACAGTGAATACTACTTTAAGGGACAGTGCGGGTATAAAAGAACATGTTAGAGGATCCAACGCATTCAAGATCAACAGTGACCACAAAACAGCGTTCGGGTACAATATCGAAGATGGAAAAGCTATTAATAATATGGATGGAAAATCAGAGTCAGAAGCAAGTGCCCCTGAGGCCAATGGCCATTCAAGCAAAAGCAAGAAGTATTTATGAAGATATTAAGGATAAGTACGGCGAACCCCAAGCCAAGTTCGTGGCAAGCAACGGGTGGTTCAATAGGTTCACGCATCGTGCTGGTTTCCAAAACATTATATATAGTGCCGATTCTGCAGCGGCAGAGAAATTTTATGATGTGTTGGAAAAACTCCTTCTAAATCTTCACAGCCCTCAACTTCCGCAGCGGAGTGCTTATCAGCTGGAGAGTTAATTCTGGCAACGATGCTTGAAAGGCAAAACTTGCTGTCTGTCTCCTCTCTCTTTTTGTAATTTTATAAATTGTTAAATTTTTGAAATTTTGTACACTTTTGTAATTTTTCCTGCGCATGAGATAAAAAATTTAATAAATAATACAATTTACATGTTCGTCGAACACTTCTTTTTTGCTTCAATCAAATTTGCGAGTGCTGCATAAGCATTTAGGGAAATTCCGACTTAAGTAAAATGCCGACTTACGTAGAGTTCCGCTGTACGCAACCCTTACGTAAGTCGGGGAGTGGCTGTGTATGTATGTATACGAGTGTGTGTGTGTGTGTGTGTGTGTGCGCGCGCGCGCGCGCGCGCTTATAAACGCGTGATTGTGTATCTGTATATGTAGGAACGGGTGTGTGTAGGAGAAAAATGAGTCCACTTAATCTACAAAAAAATAATAATAAAATAAAACGTGAGTGCCGTCCTATTCAGGGTAATGTATTGAGTGTGTGGAGCTAGACAAGCGTGTGTAAACTTTGAATGACTAAGAATGTACTATAAGTGTTAAACGTTGCACCCAGAAGGTTTAGGTCACCCGTGTATGCGGTGACTGAATGAATGGTTCTGATTAGCATACACTGGTGTTCAAAGAAAGTGCATCACCTAGGAATTTCACATTTCTAACCTTTTTTCGCGATGGTATGTTACATTAATGACTGGCATCACAAATAGAAATATAAACAAAAGATATTTATTAATAATTAAGGCAAAGCTAAGCAATATTTGACAGGTGCTCTCAAAATATTTCAAAATGAGCATGTGCAACCTTTATACAACAGTTTTGGTAAGCACGACAATTATGGCTGAAATGTTATGAGAAGCCCCCAGTTTGCTTCAGTTTATCATTTTAAATGGGAAACAAAATGAAAAATTCACCAGGTGCAAACTATTATTTAGTTGAACCCCTTCTGGCCATGATGACAGCAGCACACCGTCAAAGCATTGACAAGATCAATTTCTGAAGATAATTAAGGCTGCTTCCTGAAGTTCACGAAGGGTCTTTGGTTTATTTCTGGCAACTGCAGTTTCCACACGATGCCAACAGTTCTCTATAGGATTCAGGTCCGGGCTGTTTCCTGGCCAGCTAACAGTTGTAATGGACCGTTCTTCCAACCATTTTTTTCACTTGTAACAAATGTAAACACATTGCTGTCGAACCTCTAGTGCAGAAATGAAGCTAAAGTAACTACAGAAGTGCCTAGTTGCGCTTTTCGCCCGATGACAAGGAGCAGAGTTGTCCTGAAAGATGCAGTTACTTGGCAGGTTGAAATGGTCTCTAATGGTTGGCAGCAATTTTCCTTTCAATATAGCCAGGTATCCATTGGCAGCCAGACGGAACCTTTTATAAACTGTGACCTACTCCGCGATACGAAATGCACCCCCATATCATTTGGCTGGTAGGGAATTTCACTGTAGACACCATACTGTCTGGATGGTATTCTTTACCACGTCTACAAGGAAACGTTCGTCTCCCATCAGAGCCATGCAGGTTGAATTTCTTCTCATCCGAGAAAATAACTGACTTCCACTGCTAGGGGAGGGGGTCCATTTGACATGCTCCTTACACCAAATTAATCGGGCCTTTTTCATTTTTTGTGAGGACGTGCTTCTTCTTAGGACGACGGGCTACAAGTCCATTTTTGATGAGGCGTCTTCTGACTGTTAATGCATTTGCTACCACTCCTGTTTTTTTTTCCCATTCTCTTTTCAGCTCAGACGAAAAAGCTTTACGATTTTTAAGGCATAAGCGCTTCAAAACGCGGTCCGAATTTGGCGTCGTTTGCGTCCGGTTCCTTTTTCCTATCAGCAGAACCAGTATTCTTGAGTTTGGAAAGAAATATACTCACTATCGACTGATTACAGGACACTCTATAAGCAATACGACGGGAAGAACATCCTTCCTCACGTAAAGCAACATTAGCACTCTTTCTTCATGGCGTCAACTGCACGTAACTCGCCACCCTGACACCAGCAAGAAATTACTGCAACTCTTGCAGAGCGTGCTTATTCAGGGTGTTTCAAAAATGATGGTCAATAATTTAAAGGTGGAAAGTACAAACTAAAATATGCAAAAACGTCCCAATGAACATCGGGCCGCAAATGAACCGTTTTCGAGATAATGCACATTTTCTGTTAAGATCCGCCACTGACTATGGAGCACTCTGGGAGATTAGTCTGTATTGTTGAGATATTGTGCACGCTGGATATGGTAGGGGTACAGTAATTGGCTATGTAAAATTCACCACACACTGCTATGACTCAGTACACGCTTTTGCAGAGCAACCCTCCTTGTCAAAATTCCTGGATTATGTTCTATTCTTTCTAACATCCTTCCCTCAACATCAGGTGCTATGCTTCTGGGCCTACCTGCTCGTACTCCATGCGCCCATGTTCTCTAAGGCATCGATGTACCCTGATGAATGTGCGTCTGTTTGACTGCCTTCGGCGGGGAAATGCTTCATAGTAGAAACGTGCAGCCTCGAGTGAACTGCCGTTGGCTTTACGCTTTACCATACGTGAAGTGCATGTCCACATACTCTTCGTTGATGTAACCTCTTTCCATGTCGACTATCCTTTGACAAGTACTGGTATGCCTGCTACATCTCAGAGCATTGGGAATGGGAAAAGGGAGAGAATAAGTATAACCTAACATAAACAAACAAGTCAGTGGCGGATCCCAACTCTCTACAGTTCACCTGGTTAGCAGTGAATCCCAACTAGAAATGTGCAATATCTCGAAAACGATTCACTTAAGGACCCATGTTTACTAGGCTTTTTCTGCATATTGTAGTCTGTACAGTTCACCTTTAAATTATTGATTTGACCATCACTTTTGAAACATCCTGTATAGCTGAAAGTAACAGATGATTCAATATTACGTGACGACCTACGCGTGTCAATCTTATCTGATGCAATCTGTAAGAAATATTGCCATATACTTACGTTATTCGGACGACAATTACAATTTTATGGGGTGATGCACTTTCTTTGAATACCAGTGTATATATATACAGGGTGTCCCAAAAAGGTGTAACCAATTTTAAATGTTTGTAACAAATATAATTTTAATGATATAAACACAAAACCTGCGCTAAATGTGAGAAAAACAGTTGTAGTTTTTACTGACATTCAACATGTACCCCACTTGTCACACGAACAAAAAGGTGTAACCAATTTTAAATGAGCAATACAAACATGTTGGAGAAAATGGAACAAGATGAACGTGTAATTACACGGATTTGTTTCACGGACGATTGCACATTTCATGTTTCGGGAAAGGTGAATAAGCAAAATGTCAGAATTTGGGGGATTGAAAACCCACACTGTGCGCAGGAGTATCAGCGAGATAGCCCAAAGGTGAATGTGTGGTATGTCATCATGGTTGATCGGGTTATTGGACCCTTTTTCTTTCAAGAAGCGACTGTGAGAGAGCGGATAATTACTAGGACATGCTTGAGTTTTACATGTATCCTCAATTGGATGAACTGCCAAATGGGGTTATTTTCCAACAGGATCGAGTACCGCCACATTGGGCTTTGAGTGTGAGGAGGTCTCTTGATGACAAGTTCCCTCGCCGTTGAATTGGGCTTGATGGCCCCATTGCATGGCCACCACATTCACCAGATTTATTCCCTTGTGATTTCTTCTTATGGGGATTCATCAAAGACACAGTCTACAAGACCCCTGTTGCAGACATCGCAGACTTAAAGCGCAGGATTACAAATGCAATTAACATGATTAAGCGTGACATCCTTGAAAAAACATGGGATGAGCTTTATTACCGATTAGATATTGTTCGTGTGACAAGTGGTGCACATGTTGAATGTCAGTAAAAACTTCAACTGTTTTTCTCACATTTAGCGCAGGTTTTGTGTTTCTATCATTAAAATTATATTTGTTACAAACATTTAAAATTGGTTACACCTTTTTGGGACACCCTGTATAATGTGACTGCCTAGGTGGTTATTATATTTAGGCACCTGCGTCCTGTCGCTTGATGATGATGAATGTAAGATGACGAATGTGTGAGTAGGAGCTGTGTTATGTGTTTTTCCCAGTCCATGCCACTAAATATTAAAAAAAAAGGGAAAAAAAAGTGTATTTGTGTAAGTAAGTAAGAGTTGTTCTAACAGTCCCCCCCTCCCCCAAATTATACTGCAGCGAGAATAACCTAGCAGGAAACCCTCCCGTTTGGCCGACTTCATGTCCCCAATTGTGTGCGATGATTCGGGATTAGCTGACACCGGCTGCAGCTGGTCTGGCCGGTGTGAAATCATAAACCAGAAGAGAAGCACTATCTACAATGCGATCCTTACAACACAGGGCGCCCTGTCCCTATCACATATTATTTACTTACAGGTCATGGTTCCCTCCGTTCAATGCTCTTCGAAAGAGGATTGGAACCTGATTCTTATTGCACCTGCGGAGGATTGGAGACGTGGGATCATGTACTTTTCCACTGCCTATTATACTCACAGGTCAGATTAGACCTACAAACCGCAGTTCGAGATCTCACGGAGGCAATTTGTAAACATATTTGTAGAAAATAAAACTAATTTCGAGGCACTACAGCTTTTCTCCACCTTGGCTTTCAAGAAGAGAATTGAGCTGAGAGCTCAAACTGCTAGGCAATTCACTTAATAGATCTTGAAAATCTAAAGTAATAGATGTAGTTGCCATATTGTGACAAGTCACCTAACCTAGAACCACAATATAAAACAACTGTGCCCCAAAGCCGATTTCCATTATTACTTTAGAGTTTCAGGGACTTCTTGGACGTGGATTTCAGGCGAAAGAGTTCGACGGCTCTGTATACTATCAACATTGCTGTTTTTGACAAAACTAGAGAAAAAAGAACTTTCTGCTTTTTCTGTGTTGGATATTATCTATTGGACATATCTGATCCGCTTTGGAGAATGAAGCGAGCATGTACTAATTAAAATTAAACTACAACTATGATTTTGTGTAAGTACATGGCTCTGAGGTGAGGACTTGTAAAGAATCTTTCAGTTTGGGAGAAAACTTAAAACGTAAGATGCTGTGTTGGTTGCCGTTGTGTTTGCCCGAGTTGGGCCTTGGCAACAACTAAATGTTTATATTGTAAATATTGTAGATGATGTAATGTTAAAAGCCATACTTGTTTTGGTGCTACTCCAGGCCTTGTTTGGACTCGGCACTGTTACCTAAAAATAGGTAGTGGTACTATTATGGGTAACTATGCTACTTTATTTTTATTATCTTTTTTTAATTTTTTTTATTTATTTTTTATTTTTTTATTATTATTAATATTATTTATTTATTTTATTTTATTAATTTTTATGTTTTTTTTTGCCGGCTTCCAGGTCTCGGCAACCTGGGAGCGGGATTTCTGGCACCCATCGGTATTGCATTACCTCCGGTGGGTGCGGGAATTTGTGCACATAAGCACATATAGGTCAGTAGACCCAGGCCGGTTTCATCTTGCCTGGGGATGGGCACCAGGCGGCAGCTGCCCAGGTGTTTGCTGCTCCTTGGTGGCGAAGTGGCCTAGTCTTTCTACACCAACACAGAGAACAAAGGTGGAGATGGGCTACTGCCTTGAAGCCACCATGATACACGAACACACACACACATACAAGCACACAAGCCCTGGATGATGGAAATGTATATAAATCTAATCTATCTATGGCCCTATGACTTTTCTCCCCTACAATCTCTACTTCCCTTACCCACCTCCCATTACAACCTTTTGGCCTGGTGAACCACACTACCAAAAACCTTTTACGGTTCTTGATAGTCCCCCCCCCCCAAGGAGGGTGGACGCCCTCCGCAGGAGTGTCCCTCTAATCCTTTAGCTTCTAATTTCCAGCTAGTCTTCCTGTCCGCCTCCTTTATCTTCACCCCCCCCCTTTTTCCCAACGCTTGAACTGTCACCCCAGCGCTCCCTTTCCAATAAAAAAAATTTCCAGCGTTTTATATATATAGATACGGCCATCGCTGGCAAGCTCAGGCGCAGTCCTGGGTTCGCCCAAGCTAGAGACGATATCTATTCCTTACTACACTGAGTGAACACTGAATTATGACCACCCCTATGAAAACTGAATGCGACCCATTGACCGTGGTTCAGTTCCGAGCGTGATGGGTAAAAGGAAGGATTTATTGGAATTTGATGAAGGGCAGATTGTGGGTGCTCGACGAGCTGGTGCCTCGATTTCCCAAACGGCTGAACTGGTGGGATGTTCGAGAGCCGCCGTAGTTAAAGTGTGCCAGGACTAGCGACAAAATGATCAAACAACGACCCACGGCAAAACTGCAAAGGTCAGCGAAAGATTGATGTTAGAGATGAGAGCCGGGTCCGACGACTTGTACAGGCGAACAGGTCCAGCACTGTTGAAGAGTTGACTACCCAATACAACATTGGCCAACCCGGAACAATATCTGGCATGACCATGAGTCCCACGTATGGGCTATACCAGCAGACGACCCGTACGGCATCCTCTCTTAACCAAGGTTCATTGGCGTAAAAGACCTGCCTCGTGCAAAGAGCATGCAAGTTGGGAGGCGGTCTGCACTTTTGTGCAGGAAGCCTCCTGTGATTTGTGTATGGTGTGGGGCATGTTTCACTGGCAGGAACGTGAACCCCTGGTGCACGTGGAACAATGTATCACTGATTTCCGCTATCGTCAACTGCTTGCTGACGTGTACACCCAGCTATGTTACACTTTTTCCCGAATGGCGATGGTGTCTTCCAAGATGACAATGCGCCGAACCATTGGGCGATTGATGTGCAGGAATGGTGTGAGGAACACAGTTCTGACTTCCAGCATATCGATTGGCCTCCGACCTCCCCGATATCAATCCCATAGAGCACTTGTGGGACACTATGGAAAGGCATATCAGGCATCTGGATATACACCAATCACCTCCGTATCTGCACTGCTAGCTGCTTACACACAGTTTGGTTGGCCATACCTCCCGAATGCTTCCGACATCTTGTTCAATCAATGCCATGTCGGATAGCTGCTGTACTGAGGGTAAAAAGGAGGACCTATGAAGTATTAGGTAGGTGGTCATAATCCAGTGATCACTCACTGTATACCTGGCTGCCTCCTCGTGGCGGTGGACGAGCAAGGTGGGGTCTACCAAGGGCCCCATCAACCAAGAGCCCCTGCGGCTAAATGCCGGAGGAGCAACAGACCAACACAACCTAACGCTACACTACGCAGATTGAAGAAGAGGACTCTCACCCTCTTTTATAAAGCTGCCTTCCTACCAGTGATAACGTATGCATCAGGCGCCTGGTTCCGTAAAGCTCAGACTCCTGTCAACAACAGGAAGCTGGAAACCATCCAATGATCAATCCTCCTGACGGTCTCCAAAGTACCCAAGCGCTTCAGGTCCTCGATGGAGTCCTTCCCCTCGACCTGGAAATTATCCGCTGTGGACTACTTTACCAACTCTACAAGGGCAGGACTTCCGCCTTCCACCTTCTTAGACTTCACCACTAATCCAGTGAACGACCACAACCTGGAGAAGAAACGAATCCTCACATACCTTCAACTGACCTGGAAGACCCGCTGGGCGAACTCGACCAAAAGAGCCGTCACCAGGCTTTTCATTCCGGATATCCACAGAGTTTTTCCCAAAAGTCCAAACGGGTTCTCTCCCGGCATTCTAACTTCATACTTGCTAACGGGGCATGGAGCAATCAGAGTAAAACTCTCCACCCTGTGACTGAGCGACACACCCTTATGCCACTGTGGACAACCAGAATCGTGAGAACACCTCATGCACCACTGTGGTGTTCCCACTTCATAGAGTTGGTGGGCTGTCCCCACCAACTTTATGAAGAACTTCGATGTCTTCTAATAACTAGATTGCGCTTCTTGCCACAAAACCAAGAACGTCTACTAGAGAATGAGGACAGCTAAAGCCCTGACCCAATATGCACAGGATCTCTTTACCCGAAGAACATATACGCAACCACCGTAAGAGTACGTAAGAGTTCTGGGGGCACAAACGTTTCACGTGGGCGGGTAGCTAATGCCAGGGAAGAGAGCCTAAAAAACTTCAAGGGTTGTGTTAGGGTTGTTAAATATACAAGAACAGTAAATCTTAATTGTTTATACAGTAACGTTAGAAGTGTCGTCAATAAAATGAGCGAATTCGAACTGCTGGTTAAAACAAGTAACGCGGACATAATAGGGCTTACAGAGACGTGGTGCCACCCGGAAATTGGCGATGATGAGTTTCAGTACGGCTTGTATAATGTATTTAGGAAGGATAGGTTAGATAGAAGGGGTGGTGGGGTAATGCTTCTTATCAGAAGCAGCCTGAGTGCGACGATAGCTTTCCTGGATTCAGACGTTTCACATGCTAGTACAGAGTCTGTATGGTGTGAGATAGTTGGAAACAAAGGTATAATGCGAGTAGGAGTAATCTACAGACCAGGTGATTGTGAAGATTATGACAAAAGCCTCTACATGCAAATGGAATGGGCAAGTAAGCGTCAATGCCTTATTATGGGTGATTTCAATCTGCCTCTAATTGATTGGAGTAAATGGGAAGGAAACTCGACATGGGGAACAAAATTTTTAAATCAACTAGATGACTGTTATTTGTATCAACATGTCAGGGAAAGTACTAGAGAAAAGAATATCCTAGACCTCATCATCACACATGAATCAGATGACATAACAGGGCTGACAGTAGAGGAACCTGTAGCAGGAAGTGATCACGGAGTTCTACGGTGGATGATGACGAGAGAGGAAGCAGAAGTAAAAGGCAAAGGAATGGGTTTTAATTTCAGAAAAGGAAATTACGATGCCTTAAGGTACTACATGGCCTCTATTAACTGGGTAGATATCGCGCAGAGAATGAATACAATTGAACTGTGGTACGCTTTTAAAACATTAATCACAGATGCCTTGAATGCGTATATACCATTAAAAAAATACTCCACGAGAAGGGTTCCAAGTTGGATGAATAGTGAAGTTGCCACATTACTTGAGCAGAAAAAGGTGGCATGGAAAAGTTACAGAGCAATAAAAAGTACTGAAGCCTATAACAGCTACAAGGTGATGTGTAATAGAGCCACAGAAAAGGTTCGACAGGCAAAGGCAGTTTATGAGAAATCACTAGCAAACAGAGCAAAGAGGGGGGATAAAGAATTCTTCACATATATAAATGCCAAGAAGAGCAGGACAAACCAGATCGGACCTTTATGTAAGGGAAAGGGGATAGTAATAAATACACCAGCTGCCGTTGCAGATGAACTCAACAGTTATTTTGCATCGATATTTACAAATGAAAAGCCTTTTGTGGCAAAGGGAAATTGTGGGAGCGAAGTTAAAAAATATGTAATTAATGATATTGAAATTTCGCAAGATTATTTAATGAAAAAACTTTCGAGCCTACAGACCAGTAAGGCTCCTGGAGTTGATGGAATATACCCTATAATCTTAAGAGAGGCGGCAAGCGAGTGCATTGAACCATTGAGGCTAATTATGCGAGCATCATTAGACTCTGGGGAGATTCCCTTGGATTGGAAAAGTGCAAATGTATCTCCCATACATAAGGGTGGCTCTAAAAGTGAAGTTGGAAATTATCGACCTGTCAGTCTGACTTCAGTAGTAGGGAAAATCATGGAGGCAATGATCAAGGGTGGAATTCAGGATCATTTGGATCGAATTGAAATTCTCAAGGATACTCAGCATGGTTTCGTAAAGGGAAAATCATGTTTAACAAATCTGGTTCGCTATTTCGAAAGGGTCACTCACGAGCTGGATTTAGGGAATAATTTCGACATTGTTTATTTAGATTTCAGCAAAGCTTTTGACTCAGTCCCACATGAGCGGTTGCTTTATAAGCTGGAACAGGTTGGAATCACTGGGAAAATCCTTAGATGGATAGAAGGATGGCTTCAGGGCAGGAGGCAGAGGGTTGTGATAAATGGCTATTCCTCAGATTGGGTTGATGTAAGAAGTGGGGTTCCCCAAGGATCAGTATTAGGACCACTGTTGTTTTTAATTTTCATAAACGACATTGATGAAGGGATAGAGGGCGTGATGTCTAAATTTGCAGATGATGTTAAAATTGGTAGAGTAGTTAATGATCACTGCCAAGCTGAGCTTCTTCAGAGAGACCTAGATAGACTTCAGGAATGGTCAGAAAAATGGCAGCTGTGCTTTAATCCAACAAAGTGTAAGGTATTACACCTGGGAAACAGTAATCCCAAAATAACTTATTCACTTGGTGGAGTTCAACTAAAGCCAGTACTGGAGGAAAGGGACTTGGGTGTTACGATACGGTCAGACATGAAATTCTCTGAGCATTGTAAACAGGTTGCAAGGAAGGCCCATGGTGTCCTATCAATGATCTATCGAACTTTTGCAAGTAGAGATAGGGACGTGATAATCCCATTATATAAGGCTTATGTTAGACCACACTTGGAATACTGTGTTCAAGTATGGAGACCGCACCTGAAGAAAGACATCGAGCTTCTTGAAAGGGTGCAAAGAAGGGTAACTCGCCTGGTGAGATCGGCAAAAGGGCGTCCTTATGAAGAAAGACTTCGAATATGTGGGTTGCAGAGTTTGGAAACTAGACACCTTAGAGGAGATTTGATTGAGGTGTTTAAGGCTCTGAGAGGCATCAGTAAAATGAATGAGGACAAAATTTTCAAGATTACAAATGATGCTAGAACTAGGGGACATAAATTCAAGTTACGGGGGGAAATGTTTAGATTGGATTGCAGGAAGTTCTATTTTAGCCAGCGAGTTATAAATTACTGGAATAAGTTGCCTTCATGGGTGGTAGAGGCCGACAGTTTGGGGAAATTCAAAGGTCATCTGGATAGTACTTTCGGGTAAGGGAAGCACATAGGATGATAGGTTTAATTTCCTTTTTATTTATTTTTTATTTTATTAATTATTATTATTTAGTTATTTTTTATTTATTTATTTATTTTTTTTTTTTTTTTTGTTTTTATCATTGTTTTGTTCGGATGTATATTTTTTTTTTTATTTATTTTTTTTTTTATTTTATTTTATTTATTTATTTATTTATTTATTTTTTTTTTTTTTTTTTGGCTGGTGCAGCATAAGCCATAGGCTTTCTTGCACCATGCGGCCGTTACTAATACTAATACTAATACTAATACTAATACTCACAAATAGACACCCGCAACTAGGACGGGGACCTTAACAGCCAGTACCTGGAAATCCGAAGTAGTACGACACTCTTCTGAAGACCGGACATGCCCATGTTCTCTCGAGTGATTAGATCAACCTAAACTGACAACCGACTCGGACAACCAGAAAGAGACCTGACGGGACAAACGTAAATGACTGCACTGACCCGACTGGAAATCTGAAGGATTAACAACATCCACCAAAAGAGACTCTGATCTCATCAGTGACTAAACAAACTAAACTGGAAACCCAACCAAGACAACCAGAGAAGAGACCTGACAGGACAACTGCCCCATGTACGAACTGTATGAGTGTGGATTCCCACGACAGTGTCATCTACCGGGCAGGACAACCTAAACTGACAACCCGACTCAGTCAACCAGAAAAAAAGACCTGACAGAACAAATGTCCCACGTATGACAACACGAAGCTGACTTCTCATGACAGCGTTATCTACTGTACGGGACCCCCCCCTTGTGCTTCTCCCCCATTATGGACGTTCCAGCAGGAACATCACGACTTTGACGTGCACAGTTATGCGGTGGCCATTGGCTTCAAACCACACTCCCTTGTGTGATCCTATCCCCCTATCCCCGGTGGGGGGGAGGGGACGACCTATCTCCCAGCCACTTCCCTCTTTCTTTGCCTGGTGGGCCATGGGCATGCCCCCACTGATCACTTGGGGTTGTCTTCTCTATCGACCCCATATTTCTGTCTTTTCCCCCAGTCTTCAGTCTCCTCTCTCTACTTATACACCAGCGCACGCCCCACACGTCTAAAATTAACTAAGTAAAACTGAACTGCGCTCATTAACGTTTTAGCTTTTCCAATTTCCAGCGTCTCTTCAATTTTTTTTTTAGGCCCTAGGCACTGAAATCTCAGAAAATTAGATGGCAGGACCTGCCAGAGTACTATATAAAAATACTGGAGTAGTACCTGACTTGCCTCCACGGGGTTTAGTGTGGGCAACGGTGGTTCCCATTAGGGGCCCAACGGCTAAAAGGTCAGAAGAATAGCGGTACATGACACACTTAAAATATCCATAGATTTTTAAATCTCTGGCCTTTACAGCGTACCGTAAGACACGACAATGTATACTACGCGGGGATGGGGGGAACCCCTTGTGCCGTTAGACCCTAAGCACACTTTACACTATGCAGATCCCATTCTCCTTGGCGGGGGGAGGAGCCGGGTTTTCTGTCTCCTCCCCATCCTCCTTTTCTCCTGGTGGGTTGTCCCCACTGACCTTCTTGGGGATCGTTTTCCCTATTGGTCCCATATTTATACCTTCCCCCAGCCTTCAGTCTCAGCCCCTACTCATACCCAACCTGCCACGCGTATCTAACCTAATTTCGACTTAACTTTAACTTAACGTCTAACTCAACCTTTATCATAACCAAACTTAAAATTTAGTCAAAATTCTAACGTCCTAACCTTGTTTGGCTGGTTGTTTTTTTTTAATACGCCCTAGCCACTGAAATCTTCGGAAACTAGGTAGCAGGGTATGCCAGAGTATTCGTCTACTGCAATCCCTCTGTGCCTCTGAGACCTTTTAGCCGTCGGGTCCCACTAGGGACCCGACGGTTAAAAGGTCAGAGGAACAACACAACATGACGTTACACTACACAACTACACACTTACCCTTTTTTTAAAATCTCTGACCTTCACAGAGTTCTGTGTTACACAAACAGAGCACACAACGCAGAAATGGGGGAAATCCCTGGGCCGTTAGACACTATACAACACAGACCAACACCAAACACTATACAGTATACTAAGTTTGGGTACAAAATGGAGGGCACTGTACTACACCTCCATAAGGACAACGAAAGGTTAACAGCCAAGATGGATATATTCCTACAAAAATGGGAAAACAAATTACAACGACCCCGTTCTTTTGCTGAGGCTTTGTGGAATCTACTTACACACGTTATCCTTGTCAAGTCTACTGAGGATGCGAAATTATAAACCAGTGATGCTGTCAAGGAGGTCCTCATCGCCAACTTGAAGGACCAAATAAAGAAGTCAAAAATCAAGTGTCAAGAAGGTAAGAACACCTAGCCTAGTTAATGAGACGGACACCAGGGAGGAAGCTCTTACAATTCTGCAAAATCCTAACAACCCCTCCACTGGATTGAGGTCAGAGATGCCCGACGCACAGCTCCAGTATTCTAATGTTTGACTTGGATAAGAAGAATACCACACCCTCAGAACTTAAAGAGGTACTATATCATAAAAATCTCAGCTTACATCTCGCAGAGGAAAACATTAATACAGATCTTTCCCAAATACAATACCAGTGGTGCCTCGCAATTCGACTATAATCCGTCGCCGAATTGCGAATTTGTCGAATTGCGGGTCAATATTTTCCATATAAGTTTATGGAAAATTGATTAATTCGTTGTCGGAGAGAAATACACAGTATTATTGACTTTACTATATTCTACCATATAACAAACGAAATTACAAAATACATAATGAGTACATACGTTTCATTGAGCCTTAGATGTTGGAAGGATGTTTTATTTATCTTGTTCTACCCTTTCTCTTCTCCTCTTGGCTTGAATGGGGATGAGGAATTGATCAAGGGTGGACTGTCTCTCCCTCTTTTTCAAGATAGCCTTGAAGTGATGCATAATAGTGTTGTTAAACAAGTCTGTCATTCTAGTTACAACAGCAGTGTTGGGGTGCCATTTTAAACAAGCAGACTGCACCTTCTCCCAATGGAATAAAATTTCTTTAATGGCAGCTGTTGGCATCGGCCCTTTTTCCCTGTCTTCTTCTTCTTCTTCAAGTGAAATTTCCTTTTCTCTCTCTTTTGCTTCCTGTTCGCTGAGTGTTTTGAGTTCTTCCACGGTTGGTTCGTCATCGTGATCCTCCACAAGCTCTTCCACATCAGCCTCATCAACTTCTCCTATGTCGAGGTTCTCTGCCGTCGAAATGATTTCTCGCATGGTCGCAGTTGCTTCTGATTCTCTAGCGGCTTGGACTGCATTGTTGTCAACCCGAAAAAAGGAAGGAACGAGTTTCTTCCATGATGCACGAAGGGTCCTCTGTGTCACTCCCTCCCAGGCAGTTTTAATAAAGGAAATGGCGTGAAGAATTTGAACTCAGTCTTCCAGAACTCCTTCAGTGTCTTATCAGAAGAATGAGTCACGTCAAAAAGCTGTGAAAACAAATCCTTGGTGTAAAGTTTTTTAAAACAGGCAATTACTTCTTGATCCATCGGTTGGATCAGTGATGTAGTGTTTGGAGGCAAAAACTGGACTTTGATGAAATCAAAGTCAATTTCAAGAATGTTTGCCAAGTCTTGGGGGGTGGGCACTAGCATTGTCAAGAATCAGCAGTGCTTTCAAAGGTAAATTGTTGTCAATGAGGAATTTTTTTACGCTCGGGGCAAACTCCTCAAAAATCCAATATTTGAAGACTTTCTGGTCTACCCAGGCTTTTGCACTGGATCTCCACATCACTGGCAGTTTGGACTTGATGATTTTCTTCCCAAAGCAGCGAGGATTTTTAGAGTGGTAAACGAGAAGTGGCTTTACTTTAAAGTCTCCGCTTGCATTTGCTGCCAATAACAAGGTAAGCCTATCTTACAAGGTAAGGCTTATGTCCTGGGAGCGTCACTTCTTCTTGCGTGATGTATGTTCGATTTGGTAAGCGCTTCCAAAATAACCCAGTTTCATCCCCGTTAAAAATTTGCTGCGGCAAGTAGCCTTCCTTCATGATTAAATCTTCAATTTTTTTCACAAACTCTTCTGCAGCCTTTTTATCTACACTAGCTGCTTCCCCATGTCTGAGAACACTATGGATACCTGTTCTACCTTTGAATCTGTGAAACCACCCACGACTTGCCTTGAATTCATCAGTTTGATCTGAGATACGTCCTGGAATTTTCTTCTGCAATTCTTCAAAAATTAACCTAGCCTTCTCACAGATCATTGCCTGAGTTACTGGATCTCCTTTTATCTGTCTTTCTCTAATCCAGGTAAGAAGCAGCTTTTCCATTTCTTCATTGATTAAAGATCTGTTTCTGTCAGAAATTTTCATTGCTCCAGCGAACAACCTAGCACCTATAATCTTGTCTCTTTGTTGCCAAAAAGTTGCCACGGTTGACCTAGGGACGCCACACTCTTGAGCTACATCTGTAATTGTTCTACCTTTCTGCACTTTTTCTATAATTTCTTTCTTCTTTTCTATGCTCAACCAAGTGTGTTTCTTTCCTGAATTATTCCGCTGTTCACTTCTCTTTTGATCCATTATCAAATTTCACTCAAAAAATAAATAACTGCCAAAGCACAAAATTTTTTACTTTATGAGAAATGCAGAATTATAAATTAGCACAAACAACTAGAGCAAACGTGAACTCAGACTACGATTATTAACGAGATAATGTTGTCTCATAACTGAGGAAGAACTGAGGGCATACCTGTAGCTATCTTTGAGGGCGGCTAACGTAGCTGAACGATTGAGGGATCTATTCCCGCTTTATCTATCATTGGTTAAATGTTACTCTCGCTCTTTAATACCATTGGTTAAAATGTATGAAGCAACCTTCACTATTTAGTACTATTTAGTAACGTTAAACGCAGTTACGTAGTCCAGCAAATAATTCTATCGTGCAATATCATGTAGCGTTTTCGCTGGCCCGCGAAATCCGACTGTCGAATTGCGAGGCACCACCTGTACCAAGATCAAGTCGGAAACAGCAAAGAGAAAAAAAAAAAAAAAAAAAGAAATCGGGTTGTGGAGTTATCCTATAGAGTTTGACAGGTCATCAGCCAACAGAAGAGAGTCTTTATCAGCTGGTGAAAGCCATCGTTTTAGCGAACATGTCCCGGTTCCCAAATGTTACAGGTGTCACGGTTCCCTGGACACCTGTAACCAGCGAGAATCAACCTGTGGTCACTGTGCTCAGCGTGGCCATGAATATAAAGGAGCAGTCATCTCGTACGCTATCTATAAAGCTACTGAAATGCCACACTAACGTTCAATTAGAGATTGTGCCGTATACAAAAGAGCCAAGAGTACATACCAGCCTCGTATCAACTATGGATATTTTATTTTTTTATTTATTAAACCAGGCGGTCCCAGTCAGCTTTTCCAGCATCCTCGCCACCTGTTTTCAATACTGTACAGTTTCAGACATATCTGCGTGCCTAAGACCGAGTCACACTCTACACCCACATAGTCGCGGAATACATTTCTGAATCACAGAATACTCACACAACCTGTCTATCCAGCTGATGTTCACGTGTAAATCAAAGATTGACAGTCCAATGCACCACAAGGAGATGCAAAAGAAACACTAAGAAAACGCTAATTCATCCTTTAGAGTATTCTGATCATGAGAGAAGACATCTGTCTTCTCTCATGATCCGAATCAAAGGGTCTCATGACCACCGAGATCTTTAGTGAATGGTCTAAGAAGACATTTGGACAACCTCCCGCGCCCAACCAATTAGCAACCGAAGCAAACATAAAGAGAATAACTGACCTCCTTCACCGAATCGCAAAAAATGAAGAACCCATCTCAAACTTACTAAGGACACCTCTAACAAGCATCACAATTACCAAAGAAACGTCATGAAAGCCATAAATGAACTTCCTAATAAAGCAATTGTTCGTCCTGATAACTTCCCTCTTTTCATGGCAAAAATCAGCAGCCCTTACATTATTGAGGTGTTGCATCACACCTTCAATGAAATCATTCAAAAAGGTACTCTCCCCAGTATATGGAACAGCTACATAGTCAGGCCCATTCCCAAAATAAAGAAACAAAAAAAAAAAAAAAAAAAAACGCCAAAGACTACAGATCAATAGCCATGAGATGCACACTCGAAGAATTTTGAGAAGACCCTTCTCTCAGCCCTCATCCAACACTGCTTCGGGCATCGTCCCGTGCACCTGCACTCCGTTTTATCTGGAAAATCAGCTGTCACAAATCTCCTTGAGACCCTTATCCGGACGCAGAAAGTCCTCAACAGTAAGGGACAGCTCGATATTATCTTCCTTGATATATCCGCAGCTTTTGACAATATTTCGATAATGGCTCTTGGAACAAATTCTATCTTACTACTTGGAAATACAACGCAATCTCCTGAAGATTTTACGTAACATTCTGAAGAAAAGACGCCTTATAATTTCTCATGGCAATTTTATTACCCATTACTCAATTTTGCAGGGAGTGCCACAGGAGGCGTTTTCTCCTCACTTTTATTTGCTGCAACTCTGGAACCATTTTTTGCGTTCCATAAAGACAACTTAATTACATATGCTGATGACCTTAAATTCTTCACCATTTCTAAAGATCTACGACAAATTAAGTAAACAAATCAACAATCCAATAACACAATAAATGAACTGGAGTATTACCTCGACTGTATTGGACTAGAATTAAACCTAAGCAGATCTCCACAGATGACAATTACAAAGAAAAAGAGCAGGAACAATATATATATGCTGGTAAGCGGATGCGATGTTCGAAAGGTTAAATCGCACGTAAACGTTAGCCTAAAATGGGATCAGTTCTAACTAACATTCTCCGAACACTTTGATTACATCAAAGCAAAATCATATGCAGCGCTCTAGGCTGCCAAACAGGAGTTAATCGGCATTAGAAACCCAGATCATATTAAAAAGTATATCTTGAAATGTATACTTCCCATCCCGCTGTATGCTTCACATATTTTGGGCCTTCGCCACACCGAGCAATCTAAAAGTTTATCTCAGTATTGAATACTGGCTCTTGAGATGGCTGAACAGGATCTCGAATCGCCCATTCTACTTTCCAATCTCAGTATTCCAACACAAGAAACATTTTCACATTAGCTCAACTGCTAAAAGGAAGATTAGACGCTCCCAGCATTGATGGTTTATTTTGCTCTCATCGAGAAGTTCCCAGGAATGCTGAAACAAGACACCCTCTTCAAAGCAACTTAAAAAGCCTAAGTCGCTCTTTTCCAGAAAACACTATAGAACTCTTCAATTAATCAAAATTTGAACGGAAAATCTCTGTAACGAAAACGCCTACAGGTTGCAGGTCTTTGCCTACTCCTATTGTCTCGTGCAACTTTAGTGCACAGCCACTCGGCTCAAACCTGCATTTAATTTTGATCCCTTTTAACTATATCTTCTCATTATTCTAAATGTCAACCTAAGATGTCAAAATTTGAAATATTGTAATATAAAATAATAATTACACATATACTGTATTTCAAAATTTTGTATTCCATCTTTCAGGGTGAAACGCCCCATGGACTTAGTAACTTTTTGCTCACGGGGTCCGCTTCATACCTTAGAATGTAACCCACACCCTTCTAGCCAATGGCTGTCCCAGGGGTGTCTGGGACAGCCATTGGGAAATAACAGAGAAATAAATTGATAATAATAATGTAATGTCCCAGTAGTATTGAGAAGAAAGAAGCCCAATGCGCCACAAGGAGACACGGGAGTAAGAGTGACATGCGCCACAAGGATGACCATTGAGTAGTACAGAAGTAATACACCAGTAGGGAATGCATCCCATTGCGCCATAATGAGACGCAGCGGCAGCAACCGTGGATCATGTAGGAAAATTCAGGTCATATGCACCACTAGGAGATGAAGCCATGATGGCCATTCTACTCTCATTAGCTTTAACTTATGTCAGTCAGGCAAAGAGCTCCTATATATAAGTAAAACAATTGGTCGATGTAAATATCCGACTCCATGTCTACAAGAGATGAAGACATGGAGTCGGATATTTAGCCCACATCCCAGAAGAGCAAAGACTGCAATACAACTAGATGCTTTGCTTGAGAGTCACTAATCACCATTTCCATAGTATTACAGTTGTTATGTGAATGTGCCATAATACTACTCTCACAAGTGAGAGAGAGAGAGAGATAATCTTTATTACCCTTCACGGCCATAAAGCCAGGGGCTTACAGTTTCCCAAACTTCCGGGAAAATTGAACAATTATTTACAAAAAGATAATTTTACAAAGAAAACATATCATAATACAACGGAGAGAACTCCTTACGAGAGTTAAATCTGATTGAGCTGGCTTAACATCGAGATAAGAGCACCAGCTCAATCAGACAGGAACAGATGCAAGGTATACATCAATCATTGCTGATTAGTCCTACTCGTCATAATTTTTTTCCGGTAAATCCGGTAAATTTTTTTCCGGTAAGTGCTGCTCCAAATGTAATAGCGCACGCCGCCTATTAAAAACCCGGACAGAAAACGCATAAAAAGCCTAGAAAGTGTCCTTAGTGGCTATAAGCTGTTCCTCACATCCAGGTTCTAAAGCTGGAAAAGTTGAAACGGTCCCCACAAAGTCCTTCCTGAAGTCCTCATATTCTTCACACACGTATAGTATACACAGGTGTTCAAAGAAAGTGCATCACCTAGGAATTTCACAATTCTAACCGTTTTTCGCGATGGTTAAAATAAAAAGGTGTATAACATTAATGACTAGCATCACAAATAGAAATATAAACAAAAGATATTTATTAATAGTTAAGGCAAAACTAAGTAATATTTGACAGGTGCTCTCAAAATATTCCAAAATGAGCATTTCCAACCTTTATACAACAGTTTTGGTAAAATGGAAATGTTATCAGAAGCCCTCGATCTGCTTCAGTTTATCATTTAAATGGAAAACAAAATGAAAAGTTTACCAGGTGCAAACTAATATTTAGTTGAACCGCCTCTGGCCTGATGACAGCCAGCAGCATGCTGTTGAGTCGAGTCATTGACAAGATCAGTTCCTGAAGATAATCAACTGATAGTTCTTGGTTCCAAACACGAATTATGGCTTGCTGGAGTTCACGAAGGGTCTTTGGTTTCTTTCTGGCAAATTCAGATTCCACACGATGCCAACAGTTCTCTATAGGATTCAGGTCCGGGCTGTTTCCTGGCCAGCTAACAGTTGTAGTGGACTGTTCTTCCAACCATTTTTTCACCTGTAACAAATGTAAACACATTACTGTCGAACATCTAATGCAGAAATGAACCTAAAGTAACTACAGAAGTGCCTACTTACACTTTTCGCCCGATGACAAGGAGCAGAGTTGTCCTGAAAGATGGAGCTACTTAGCAGGTTGAAATGGTCTCTATTGGTTGGCAGCAATTTGCCTTCCAATATAGCCAGGTATCCATTGGCAATTACGGAACCTTTTATAAACTGCAGGTGACCTACTCCGGAATACGAAATGTACCCCCCATATCATTTGGCTCGTAGGGAATTTCACTGTAGACACCATACAGTCTGGATGGTGTTCTTCACCATGTCTACGGCGAATCGTTTGTTTCCCATCAGAGCCTTACAGGTTAAATTTCTTCCCATCCAAGAAAATAACTGACTTGCACTGCTCGGGGGTCGTAGCACAATGGTATCGTCACCGTCCTCCCCATACCGGGTGGAAAAGGCCCGGGTTCGAATCCCGTCGATGACATGAAGAACTTTAATGGGCTCCGTGGCTGAGTTAGTCCGTCTCAGGCATAGATAGAAAGGTTTTCCCCCCCTTGCAACTCGGGTTTTCCATCCAGCAAAACAGGAAAATAGACCAGAAAACACTCAGTTTACAGACATAATACACAATGCACGGCAAATGAATTTAATTATTCGGGTGACCTTAAAAATAATAATAAAAATTTGACATGCTTCCCGCCGGTCCTTCCAACGACATCGTACAAGCTGGCCAACCGCAGACGTTGAGCAGTTTAAAAATGAATATCGCAATATCAAAAGGCAATATGCCAAAGCCATAAAGAACAGTAAAACAGCTGTTCTTCTGCCTTTCGTGACGGGCCGAACTGATATTATCACCTTCGCTGATGATATAAAGCTCTTCACACCTATCAACCCCGAAGACACTGCTGACTACACAAATGTCTTAATCGAGCATAAAATCCAGAACCTCGAGGCCTTCCTCTCCGGTTTCGGCCTTCACATCAATCCTGGGAAGTCGAAACAGTTGACTTTCTCGCTCAAACGTAACCCAACGATGGTGCAACCCAATATAAGAGGATCCGCGATTTCTGCTGTTCAGCAACACACAGACCTGGGCGTTATTTTTGACCAGAAGCTCTCCTTTCTGCCACACACAGACCACCTGCAAAAAAAATTCTGTCGACTCCGGTGGATTCTTAAGCAACAACTTATGCATGTCCATGACCAGGCCGTTGGGTGCAGATATATCAAGACATGTGTCTTTCCGGTCATTCTTTATGGAGCAGAAGTCTGGACCTCAACTGCCGCAACGCATCTAAGACGGATTTTTGCAGGCGAATTTTGGCTGTTGAAGTGGGCCACATGGAAATTCCCCCTGCACAAAGGACCACCCAGATGGCAGCAGCTCTAAACATCAGACGTCTTCCTGCCATTATCCATGAGAGAAGACTCGTCTTTTCTGTAAAAATGATGGTTGGCATTATTTCGGAACCAGACTTCTGGGCTAACTGCGGTTGGAGGATCCCAGTCCCAAGCCTTCGGGCCAATCCAGTCCTCCAGGCCACCCCAAACCGGTTAAAGTTATCCGATCGCTTCTTACCCGTGCAAATGCTGCAGTACATATACTTCTTGAATGGCGACCTCTACAAGTTCGCATTGGATAAAAAATACAGGCAGAACTTACTCCATCCACTTCTTTCTCAGGACCACGTCACAGGGCACTAGGACCTGTCCATCACTCCCGTGGATCCCTCACTAAATGTTCCAACTTTCTGCGCCTGCTCAGATGAATCCAGCACTGTAAAAGGACTGCTCCCTGGAGAATAATTGAACATGATGACATGCTGTTGTGTATATATGCTCATATGTAAATTTAACATCTGTTGTGTATATATGTTCATACGTCAATTTTTCATTCGGTTTTCTACACTTGTATAATTAGCAATATTATATTTTTCTCTTATCTCATCCTTGTTTATCACAGTGTATTAGCCTTTACTGTAATATTGTATTAGCCTCTGTAACCTTATATTAGACTTTGTAACCTTGTATTAGCCTTTACTGTAAACCCCTGGCTTTTAGCCGTGAAGGGTATTGTGTACGGCATCTGCGTTTTGTATGCAATAAAGAGTTCTTCTTCTTCTTCTAAAAGATCCATTTGGAGAACATTTGTTTTAATCTTAGGTAATTCTGACCTTTGGAGTCTAGTTCATGGTCTCTCTAGAAACAAGGTTAACCCTCCAGAAATTTACCAGTCTGTTGACCCTCACAATGCTGAAACTCTGACTTGGACTAGCACTGTCAATGCCATACGTGATGCACTTCTTCCCTCAGATGACCCCCCCACCCTGATGTGATCTTCCTATTCACCAACAAATTAGATCTCTCTCAACAGTACCTATCATACTTTTGAATCCACTCCTTGCTTCAGCCAGGCGGAAGTTGATTTGGCAATCTCCAAAATCAATAATAATAACTGTCCTGGACTTCATAACCACGAGGGCATTTTTTATCAGGCGGCTACACAAACTCTATCCATCTGTCATTGTCACACTGTATAATAAGTGTTTGAACGAGGGAACTTTTCCTGTCTTTTGGAAGACGGAATTGTTAAAATAATTAATTCCCAAACCTCGTTCTCCTATTTCTGGTAAAGCCTATCGTCCTATTGCGTTATTGTCCAAGTTCGGTAAAATTCTTGAGCGCCTTATTGCTGCCTGTCTAGATTGTCTATTTACTGAACGCTCCTTAAAATCCTCTGACCAGTTTGGTTTTCATCCAGGCCGTGGAACTGAGGAGGTCTTGGTTGAACTTCTCTCCAGAGTAAACAACTGCATTTTTAAATATGCTATGGCTATTTTCTTAGATTTCTCTGGAGCCTTCGACTCCCTTTGGTGAGACAACTTCTTTGCTCGCCTCAGGGCTGCTGAATGCTCCTCACAACTCTACAACTTAATTGGCAACTACTTTCTCCACCGTTCTGTAAAGTCATTTCTGGAACTCAGCAACTTAGCCATTCTGTCTTTTGAGGATGCCCACAAGGTTCAGTGCTTGGTCCACTCGTCTGGGATTTGGTTCTAGATGAGTGGCTTCTCCGTTCAACTCCCAATGCTTCTAAAATAGCATATGCCGATGATCTATCCCTTCTTGTCCTTGGTAATTCTCGTGCTTCTTTGGAAAGTACTGCCAGTAGCATTATGAATGATCTGTGCTCTTGGCCAGTTATTAATAAACTTACCATTTCTCCTAACAAGACTAAGCTTCTTTATCTTAAGGGCAACCTTAACATTTTCAGATCTCCGACTGTGAAACTTTTTGCTCGTTCTCTCTCCATGGTTAACTCACATAAATTTTTGGGTATTATTCTAGATCGTAAGTTAAACTTCCAGAAACATATCTTACAACTTCATGATAAAATAGCCAAATATACATCTATGCTTGTCCGTCTTTCGCATCAATCCTGGGGTAGTAACCATCGTACCCTTCGTCTTTTGTACAAAGTGGTGTTTGTTCCGATTTGTACCTATGGCGCTGGCGCCTGGTTTTTGTATACTAAGAAGATTGCTATCCAAGAGAAACTCTCCTCTATCGAAAGACGTATGCTCTTAATGATGAGTCGTACCTGTCGCACTCTCTTGACAGCTGGGGCGCAGCTGTTCGTTGGTCTTCTTCTTCGTTGGTCTTCTTCTTCTAAACATATGGTCACAAGAAAGTTTATTCCATCTGTGTCCTTTGCCTTACAAAAGTCTATTCTAAAATGGTTCAGTCCGAGTCTCCACACTCATTTTCTTCTAACTGGCCATGGTTCCCTTCGTGCTAAACTTGCTATGTTTAATCTGTCTAATTTTCCCCTCTGTAACTATGGCAGCCCAGAAGACTGGCAGCATGTTCTTTTCACCTGACCATATTACTTCGATCTTCGTCAGCCTCTGTCTGCTCTATGTCAACCATTCTTCCCAGGCAATGAGTCGTCTCTCTTGGACTCCAAAGAAAAATTATCTTCTGCAAGATTTTGCACATAAAGCCTTTGTCAGACATGGACAACTCATCAGTAGTGCCCCAATTTCAGGAACTACTCCTATTCCAGCTCTACCTCCAGTCCAGACCAGCATCTCTATCGTCGCCATCTCGTGATATCATCAACATCGTCACTACCACCATTTTTTAGATCAAGTACCATCTTCACCACCACCTTCGACTTGGACAATGGTTATCAAACTTGTACGACGCCGAATGATATCACTGTGTCTTCTGGACTTCTATCTCCTGCTGGCCTCAGGCTGGTCTTGAGGTAGGATCATCTGCTGGCATCACCTTACGCTGGTGCGGGATTCCTCCCCCCATTTTATTAACTTATTTTTATCTTTATTTTATTTTTATTTTACTTTGTCTGAATTATATTTTTATTTTATTTTATTTACTTTTTATCTTTAATTTTTCTGATTATTGTTATTTATTTTTTTTTCAAAAATTTATTTTTACTTTAAATTTTTTATTCCTTTAACTTTAATTACTTTTATTTTTATAATTTATATTAATTTACAGTTTAAATTTAATTTTATTTGTTCATATTTTGAATGATTTGGACATTGAGTACGTGACACTCGAGGTTTGCTGCGGTTCGCGCTCAGTTGTGGCCTGCCTCCTGGCGGCGTAGACGGGTATCAGAATGCACCACCCTGGTGCTTGTTGCTTCCTGATAGCAAAGCAGCCAGAAACAACTAAACAACATAACAAACACATACACGGCACAAACATGGTATTACACACATTTCTGGCCTTTCTGCAGAGTTTATGTAACATCACAGTGTACCACGGCGGAGTTGAACTAACGTTTGGGAGCTGGGTTTTTTTTTTAGGAGCATTAGCAACTAAGGCCATATTGCTCCGGGATATGAGGTGGTCATTCCCTGACCTTTCCGCATCTTCCGTATTTGGTGGTGACGGGCTCGAACCCCGGTCTAATCAAGAAGCATGTGATACGCACTGCTGCTCCTTCCCACCTGGCTACGGAGGCGCAACGTTTGGGAGCAGCCTTACATGTCTACATTTGACATGCTCCTTACACCAAATTAATCGGGCCTTTTTCATTTTTTGTGTGAGGACGGGCTTCTTCTTACGATGACGGGCTATAAGTCCATTTGTGAAGAGGCGTCTTCTCTCTGTTACTGTACTTGCTACCACTTCTGTATGTTCTTCCCATTCTCTTTTCAGATCAGACGAAGAAGCTTTACGGTTTTTAAGGCTTCAAAACGCGGCTTTACGGTTTTAGCGCTTCAAAACGCGATCTTGTTTTGGCGTAGAGACTCGTTTGCGTCCGGTTCCTTTATCCCTATCAGCATAACCGGTATTCTTGAGTTTGGAAAGAAATCTACTCGCTGTCGACTGATTACAAGCCACTCTATGAGCAATATGACGGAAAGATGTTGTTGTTGTTGTTGTTATTTGGTTTTTAGGAGCATTAGCAACTAAGGCCATATTGCTCCGGGAAATGCGGTGGTCATTCCCTGACCTTTCCGCATCCTCCATATTTGGTGGCTCACGGGCTCGAACCCCGGTCTAATCAAGAAGCGTGTGCTACGCACTGCTGCTCCTGCCCACCTGGCTACGGAGGCGCATGACGGAAAGAACATCCTTCCTCACGTAAAACAACAATAGCACTCTTTCTTCGTGGCGTCAACTGCACATAACTCGCCATTCTGACACAAGCAAGGAATGACTGCAACTCTTGCAGAGTGTGCTTATTAGCTGAAAGTAACAGCTGATTCAATATTACGTCATCTCCTACGTGTGTTAATCTTATCTGATGCAATCTGTAAGACATATTGCCATATACTTACGTTATTCGGACGACAATTACAATTTTAAAGGGTGATGCACTTTCTTTGAACACCAGTGTATGTTCCCAAGTTTCCGTACTCCCACAAACGCAGAGCATATGTTCACAGATTCATAAGGCCTGTTATGATTGTTTGTTTGTTATTTGGTTTTTAGGAGCATTAGCAACTAAGGCCATATTGCTCCGGGAATATGCGGTGGTCGTTCCCTTGACCTTTCCGCATCCTCCATATTTGGTGGTGACGGGCTCGGACCCCGGTCTAATCAAGAAGCGTGTGCTATGCACTGCTGCACTTTCCGACCTGGATACGGAGGCGCCGCCTGTTATGAAAAATGTAGTCTGCAAGGTTGAACTAAAGTAACCCAGCAGTTCCCAACCAGTGGTTCTAGAACCCCTGGGCGTCCGCGAAAGTGTTCCGGTGGTTCGCACTAAAAATTCTGTAATGGCGTCTGCTTAGATTTACATAGGTATATTTTTATAAACTACAAAATATAACTAATAATAAACAATAAAATTAAATTAAATATAAAATAAAGAATTGCCAACGAAAGAAATCACATCTCCCACAATTCCTTATACCGTAATTAGTTTACTATCTTACAGTACATCGTGTTAAATAAATATGTTTTCCATACTGAATTTGTTTTCGTTCTAAAAAACCATTGTTATGTATAGTTACTCGTACTTAATAATAATTTTTATTATTACGGAATATCGCTTATAAAAACGTAGTACTGGAAATATTTTATAATAAAAATTCAGAACTATTATACGATTTCAAAGAATATGCGCTTAGCGGTTCGCAATAAAAATATTATGTTGAAAGGGGTTCGCGATAAAAAAATATTACGTTGAAAGGGGTTCGCGAGTCAAAAAAGGTTGGGACCAGGTGGATTAAACCAAGTCGGTATCCCCTTACCTTCTTTTGCCACATGTGGGAAAAACTTTCTGGTGATATGGTAGATACCCTTTTCCAGTTAATACTCAAGAGTTGAAATTTCTTAAAATAAATGCACAGCGAGCCAGATCTGTGGCTGATCAAATCAAGCTGAAGGTGCAGGAAGAAAATATCGACATAGTTCTGCTACAGGAACCATACATATAAGGGCAATGTCGTTGGTTGCCCAACTCCTTCACGATAGTCCAATGCTCAACAGACACATCATATGCTGCTATTGCAGCTAGAAATAAGGAAATCTCTGTGACCAAAATAGCCGAATTTTACACACCTCTCAGTGCTTGTATCCAGTTAATTGCTAGAGCAATAATATTGCGTCCCTGGGAAACCAGAAAAATAAAATAAAATATTAACGGTTGGGGTTAAAACTCGTTTAATAACTGATTAGAATAAAAACAAAAGGTAATAAACGCACGTTTAATAACTGATTAGAACAAAAAACAAAACTAATAGACGCAATGCTTTTGGACGGAAGGCACGCTTCTTCAGTTGTGACAGTTACCGTTATTGTAAAAAATACAGAATATCATGTGCGTGCCATGGTGGTCATGCATGGCGAAAATCGCGTGCTTCAGGTGCTTGCAAAAATTAGCTGGTTGAAGTGGAGACGTGTAGTTGTAGTTGCAATACTCGGGAATGCTCTAAGCGCCAACGTTTGTTAGCTAGGACGATGGTTGCCTCATTTGTGAGGTTGATGCGACATCCTCTCTTCCGGTTAAAAGAACCGTTACAATAAGAGATGTGGAGCGATTCCAACAAGACACGGCGACTGTAGTTGCGGGATCTGTCAATATTCTCGACGTCGTGGCGTGGATCGATGTTGTGCTGGGTAGAACAGAAGTGCTCAGAAATCGCTGAATGATCCACGTTCCGCCGAACGGATGGCTTTCTCATGCTCAGAGACCCAATTACTGAATCTTCTGCCGGTTTCCCCAATCTACTCTGGGGGGGGCGAACTGGTGTTTTAACTCTCGACACGAGGGACCGCAACTTTCTCCCTGGAAGTTGTAAACACTTTATCCCATGAACTCGTAAGATCCTAGAAATGTGTTGCGACAGGTTCGGGTAGGTCATCATCAGTGGGAGTTAATTTCTGCCTTCGGCTCTTTTCATATTCTTTCCTTGTACACTCGATCAGATCAAGACAACACATAGCTACCAGGATCATCCAAAATGTTCTTGATTACCTTCAGGGGGCAAGCTGCCGCTCTCCTCTGTGGTATAGTATACAATGTATAGTGCTAATTGTAATTCGGCTCCGGGGTTTCCCCCCAACTCCACATCAGGCAATGTGATGAATACAAAACTTCTTCTTTTTTTTTTTTTTAGTTGGTTGTTGGCACATCGGCTTCTGTGGCCATAATGCACCTCCCAAGGTTTTTGCAGTACTTTGATCCAAGCCCGAGACGGGATTCGAACCCGCGACCTTTGGGTTGCCAGGCAGGCACTTTACCCACCCAGCCAGCCCGGTCGGCTACAAAACTCTGTAAAGACCAGATTTATGTAGGTTAGTGAGTGTTCGTGCAGTACTAGTGTGGGTTGTGTTGTTAATCCGGCCTCTTAGCTTAGGGGGCCTGAGTTTTCACACAAACACCTCTAGTTTACCGTCTAGTGCCACGAGGAGACGGGACGGGCAGTAGAGAGTGAGTGCAAAGCACTGGAGGGGCGAACTCTGAGGTAGCCAAGCAGGGAGAGTCAAGCTAAAAAAAAAAAAAAAAAAATATGAAAGATTGAAGGTGATAATGGTAAGAAAAAAAAAAGTGGGAGGGGGGTTAAAGTGTTAGAGGGAAAGACGGGAGCAGTAGTAATAGAGCCCTCCTAGTTGAGATGGAGGACAGAAGAGATCCCGGGATAGAATGCCCATCCTTCCCCGGGGTGGCAGTTTACAGGTGGCAGTAGGGTTACCCACCAGGCGAAGGGGAGGGGTGCAATCCAGGTTGGGGAACGAGAGAACAACTAACCCAGGTAGTAGGAGTGAAAGTACATAGGGATAGGAATCCCTATGTTGGAGCGCCTGTTTGCTGTTCATTCCCACACCGGTCAGGGGTGTCTTGCTGACCAGTGCCTGCGTCCCATACTTACCGGCTAAATAGCTACGGCATGGTTTCTGATTGGATGGGCATGGGATGGCTATATAGCAGTCCGCCCATCGTCCTATCCAGGGAGGGGGAAGTGGGAGAGACACAATTTAATTCACTTAATACTCATTCGCACTGCTTCCATTCTGTTTTCTAATTTTTTTCTTACATTTTCTACTATTTTTATACTTTTTCTTACATTTTCTTAAGTTATATATATTTTTTCAATGTATTCATCTTCTTTCTCGCACCAGGGAGCAATGCAATGGTGTATAGTGTTATTATAAATATGCCAGTTTACAGAATAAAATAATTAAAGTCTAGGCACAACTAAGTGAGAGTATTTACAGCAATAACAGGAATTAACTTCGTTCTTTCACACCCATGCTTCCATTCATTCTTACAGGTATTCGGCTCACTTATTCATCTGCATTCTCTCTTCACTGCTACCCCGGGCCCCTCAACTTACTATTACTATTCAGTTGAGGTGCAGTCTGGCTGCAAGTTTGCATATCAGGGAGGTAGCAGTGGATACGTTGGTGTTGTTAGTAGCTAGGACGTATTTGTTAATACTGTATATATATATTCTAATTTTACACATTAAAGTGTTTACATACTTTCCATTACATTCATACCTTCAATCGCTCCCATTTACCATAGCACCTATTCACTCTCTCTTGTTCCCTTACTGGGTCGCTCTCACTCACCAAAATTAACGTTTATTCCCTCCTATCCCAACTTCTATTTCGCCCTATCATTCAGTGCCTACCGCATTCACTCAGTCTCGCACATTCTTTCATTCTGCATTGCATCCCCTTGTTACTTGCTTACTAATATTTTTCAGCTAAGCTGCTTCCCTAGCTGCCGCAACATTTCTCTCCTCTACGTGTTTACTTATTTGGTGTGGGACCCCAGGTCCCGCACTAGGGAAAAGTAAACCTGGGGGAGGGAGCTAGTCAATCTGGTTTAGCCAAATTTGGGTATCAGGGAGCTGATGCAACTACCCTGTCAGTTTAAAATGTAATCATCATTAAAATGTAATCAGGGAGCTGATGCAACTACCCTGTCAGTTTAAAATGTAATCATCTGGGCGTGGTGAGAGACATGAGCACTTTGGCTATGGATGTTGTTTTGCTGTGGGGGTTTAAAGCCCGTCTCTGGATGTTTCTACGGATTTCAAATACTTTTTGTGTAAAGCTTGTGAAAGTTTTGTAGTTATTTTCTTCTATTATAAATTAATATTCTTGTCCCCTGGGTAGGAGTCAATTTCTGCCATTAATTGGGTTCTTTGTATATCATAAATGTATAATTTATGATTACACATTCATAGAGGAATGTGTGCCCAGTCTTCACTTTCGCCAGAGGTACAGGTCATCAGTCAGCCCCCAAGGAAGTCAATTTAGCCTTTAGGGAGCCGTGACCTGTCAATATAAATGTTATGAAGAGCCCACGGGCATACCACTTTAGTGGCTTTGGGCTAACCATTGCCATATGTGGCAGAAACCGTTTGGTAACCAAACCTCTAGTTTCCTGCTCCCAATTTGTTTGCCATTGCTCATGAAGCTTCGTGGCTATTTTCTTTCTTTTCAGCCTTGATGGCAGTGGCGCGTTATCCTATAGGCAAAAAAGATATCTGCCTAGGGCCCGATCAGAGAGGAGCCCCGAAATCACCATTTCAAAAACTCATTGCTGTTTTTTACTAATATTTTTAAGTGATTTTTTTTTTTTTTATAGGGAACTGAAGTTTCTACCTGCCAAGGTCAATGAACTTTACTTGAAGATTAATTTGAAAATTACGTTTTTTTCAAAAATGGTTTTACTGATTTTGATGAAATTTTATATTTAGTTCTTATGTCATATAATTTGTTTTTGTTGTCACAATAAAATGAAATTGAAAATGTTTTTTATTAATTTTTTCTTTAGATGGGGCCCCCACAATCCATTTTGCCTTGGGCCCCATGAAGGTATAACGCGCCACTGCTTGAGGGTGTTGGCTGTGTCAATGGCTATCCCCAGAAATTCTGTGGGTATGCCCTTTTTAAGTCTGTAATTCCTTTGGAAGTAGGGTAGTGCTGGTGTGCTCACAGTGAAGGATGCTCTGGTAATAGTGAGAAGTATTGTCCTTTGTATTGATTCTAGTTTATTCCTGTTTCTTACTATGGTCGAGCGTATGAACCACGCACCAGCTCCATAAGTTGTAACAGGTAGGAACACTGCACGGTATGAGATTACCAGTCTTCTTTTGAGCCAGAAAATTAAAAAGGCAGCAGTGCCGCCAATATATTGCAAGATTCCGTACCGTTGTGCTCTTCCCTATATGAATACACGCTTTTGCATGTCTGATTTGGTATTCATTTTATTTCATTACACAGTTTAATTTGGATCTTTCATACTTGTATATAAGATTAGCACCTCTATCATTATTTGTTGTTGTCCGCAGAAATTACTATACCAGGTATGAGAGTATTTAACTTTGTTAACATTATAGCAAGTTAATCCTCGGAAAATTTGTAATGTACTCATGTCCTTTTTTTTTTTTTTTTCGAGTTGGTGTTCCTCAGGGTGAATCCTTATCTGCCATTCTCTTTTCTGAAATCTTGAGCCATTCTTTGTTATTAATATTAAGTTTGGTACTTATGCCAATGATTTATATTTAGCCAAAGAAACCAGAAGTTTCACTAATGCAGGCATGCTTTCAACAAAATATTAATGATTCATATAACTACCTCATTGATTTTGGGCTGCAAATTAACATAAGGAAATCATCGTATATAAACTTCAGTTTTGCAAATTGGCTTCTAGTGCTTGAAATTAATGCCAATCAAATTCAGTTGAAAGCTGTTTCTTCGATGAAATTCATGAAGTAATGTTGGATCAAAGACTCTCCTTTAAACAACAGTCCATTCAAGCTAGGACTTCAACTTGAAGACTGTTTAGCTTTTAAAAAAAGACACCTCAGTAGCCAGGTGGGAAGGAGCAGCAGTGCGTAGCACACGCTTCTTGATTAGACCGGGGTTCGAGCCCGTCACCACCAAATACGGAGGATGCGGAAAGGTCAGGGAATGACCACCGCATATCCCGGAGCAATATGGCCTTAGTTGCTAATGCTCCTAAAAAACAAAAAAAAAAAAAAAACCAAAAGCTTTTAAAAATTGACAGCTCGAAATTCCATCCTGATGGCCGTTTGGCTTTTAAATGTTAACCTCATTAAAATCAGAAAGGGGAAATGATGTCTTGAGGAAATATTTTTTAAATTCTGTCAGATTAGCAGGGCTTTATGCGGCTAACGTTTCGGCCACTCATTCAGAAGGAATAAACAGTTTTCGGAGCTGAATAGTGGGAGTTAAAGTGGGCAAATCTAAAGGGAGGAGTTCAGTACCCCGAATACAGAATGTTTTAACTGATAACTTGAAAATACGAATATTTGAGATGTGTGGGTATTATCAGCGTTAAAATCTACAATTAACATTTCTTCTATCATATCAGATTCTATTTTGGGTAATCTCGATGAAAAGCCTAAGGGTTAAGCCAAAATTGTGCCTACTATTTTCAAGAAAAAAAGAGATTTCACAATGATTTTTCACGAACAGATATTAAATTAATCAACAGTTTGTTTGGACTTTGATTTGTGGAATTGTGAGAATAAATATACGAAGTTGATGGACACATATACTGCACAATAATAATAATAACAATTGACGTTGATGCTGAGCTGGTGCATCCTCCTCAAACTCAAAGAGGTGACCCCCACCTAACGAGACAGAAAAGAGAAGATAGGAAGATGAGCGAAGAAGGCACTCCAATGGCAGACACTATAATGCCTTCCTTCAAGACTACATAGACAAGAAGTCTTCCAACGCATGGCTCCCCAGCGGGACGCTCTTCCCCGAGATGGAAGCATTCATGCTCGCTATCCAAGACCAAGTAATCAACACCAGGAACTACAGAAAATACATCCGTATGGACCCCGTATTGACTGATTAAAGATGTTGACGATGCTACCTGGCTCCGGATATAATTCAGCATATATAACCATGGGATGCAGGGTGATCATCCGTTGCATTAGAGGTTAGCGACGAAACATCAGTTGATCAAAGAAAGTATACCGTATTACAAGTACGAACTCCAGACCATACTAGAGATCCCTACCCAAAAACTGTGCGGGGACAGCGCCATAAAAACGGACAAGACGATCCCGCACAACAGAGCAGCCATAATCCTCACTGACAAGAAGGACAAGATTACTTGTCTGATCGACATAGCGGTCCCAGCACCAGCAACTTCCAGGAAACCTGAGAGGAAAAGATTAGGAAGTACACAGACCTTATACAGGAAGTCAAAGAGGTGTGACATATGGAGTAACGACCATCCGGATCACCGTGTCAACAAACCACCAGCATCGTGCCAAAGAGCCTACCTAAGAACCTAACAGCAATAGGCCTCCCAGAGAACACCTACAAGGAACTCCAGAAAGCCGCAATGCTGAATATTTGTAGGATAGTCAGTTTCTCAACCAGTAATAATAACAGCTGGACATAACAACTCCATGGAACTGGTACCAGTACTAGTCGCAAGGATTGAAAAAAAAAAAAAAAAAAAAAAAAACCCATAAGGAGAAAAAAGAAGATTAATCCCAAGTTGAGTACATAATATCAAACAAGATACTGCAGAACAGTTAACAAGCTATTTCAAATAAAATCCGAACCACAATTATGGACTTCTAGCTTTCGTAAAAATAGAAAAGAAGAAATAATCTTAGCCAGAATCCGAATAGGTCACACTCACCTCACACATCTATATCTGCTTACAGGGAATGATCCTCCTCAGTATGCGCAATGCTCGCAACCACTTACAGTAAAGCAAATACTCCTTGAATGCAGCTTGTTTAACAACGCCCGACGAACGGCCTTTAGTTCCATTTCATATCTACAACAACCTCTGTCTCTCGATAGCATCATAGGTAAAGAAGCAAATCTCTCTGAATTCTTTTTCTATTTAAAACAAATTCAAATGTATGGCCGTTTTTAACTACTGTACAAGCAGTTCTTATGTGTAAATTTAATTGATTTGGGAGGCGCAATACGGCCTAAGTTGCCCTTGCGACAGAAAACACCACCACAACAACTACAGAACAGAGACAGTAGAACTTTACAACAGGAAAGGGTAACAAATCTTAAAGGTTTAAATGGTTAATTATTATGTTTACATAAAGCACAATAGCATTTTTATCAAATGATCTTTTCACTTAAGAAAAATGCTACTTTTTAATTTTTTTTAAATGAATCCGTCTCTGTTCCTTGTTTTGGGACCGTTGGGTTACAGAGATCACGGTTATTCATTAGTTATGCTGCAGAGAAAGGAGCACAGTGATCAAATTTCACCAATCTATTCAGGATCGAAGTGAACTTTGGTTCCGCAAACGGGTTAGTCGAACCCCAACGAAATCCCAAATATTAACGGTGCCTAATTCTCCTATCATTTGTTGCACTACAAAGTTAATCTTACTTACTGCGAAACAGTGTATAAGGGGAGGACTAAAATCCTCAAAGAGCCGTATTCTGAACAGGTAGACGGACGGAAAATTATAAATATACATTTCAGGTTAGAAAAGGCGCCTTCCAGAAGTGTTTTCAAGGTTTCAGTAGGTCTTACCACTGTTATCAGTACAGAAGGTAGGTTGTATTTATTTTATTTATTTCGTATGATGCGATCAATACACGAAGGAACCAGTTTTTTCTTGCTTCCTTCGTGTATCGTGGCCGGGATATCCAACCAACCGGTTGGTTCGGCACCATCGTGATATCCAGCCCGAGGCGGGAATCGAACCCGCGACCTTTGGGTTGCCAGACAGGCACTTTACCTACCCGGCTAGCCCGGTCGGCGTAGGTTGTATTATTCTTATAGAATAACACATCTTCAATTACGTACAGCATGTTTCATAAGTGGGTTATACTTTCAGGATAGGTTCAGGACTTCAAAACAATGAAAAAAGTTTATTTATAAACGTGTTCCGATTCTGAACGGTTAAGGAGCTATGGCTGTTTAAACTTAAGGAATGGTTATAGAGTTTTCAATGATAAAAAATAATAACAAACAGGAATAAGCAAACATGTACCTGGTATGGATAAACGTTTACTAGGTTTCTGCTTAGGTTTATTTATTATTTTTTATTATTGAAAATTCTATAGCCATTCTTCTTTAAATTCAAACAGCTATAGCTCCGCCACTATTCCAAATCGATTACATGTTTATATGAACTTTTTTTTTCATTGCTTTCATGTCTGATTCGGTTCTGAAAGTACAGGTCACATGTCATGAAATACACTGTATGTATGTATGTATGTAGGAAAGTATATCTATATATATTACGCCATTAGTTGATTACATTTAATTGACATTTTTATCAATGATATTTTTTATAACGCTTCTTAGTTAGCATAAAAGAGTAACGATAAGGATGAGAACCTTGTTTAATAGGGAAAGAAAGAATAGTTGCTAGTTGGGATATGTAGTTCTGATAACAGTTCAATAATAACATCGAAATGCCAAATATTTATTTAAAATACGTGACTGTTCCAAGGGATTACTTAAAATTGGAAGCATTTTAATAAACTTTGTTTAAATTATCTTACATCACATATTATAAAATATAAAAGTTTACTAGGTTTCTGCTATATAAATGATTGCTAGATAAATGACTAGTTTCTATATAAATGATTGTTTTAGTGTATAAATATTTCAAGTGTAATTTATAATATTTGGTCTAATTTGAATATTGATTTTATATTTTCTAATGTTTGCCTGCCAATTTTGACTGAAGTTTTTTAATCTTTTTATATAGAGTAATTCTGTATTATAAATTACACTTTCTCTCTACTATATGGATACTTAAATAATTGAATAAGCTCTTGAAAGTGTCTAAACACAACACTTCCCTAATCTCTTTCTCCACATTTCGAGTTTTTTAATAAACGAGTTTACCTTGTTGTCAAAGTTTCAAATGAAATATACGTATAAAATAAGGAAAATTTTTTTTCTTAAACATCATCATTTGAAACATAGATCCGTCCACTGCAGGTTCTTTATATTTTTATTTTCATGATATATTTCATATCAAAGACATAATCACGGTCGATATATACATAAAAAATTAGAATATTTGCAGTCATAAATAATACAAATTTATAAAAAAAAAAGAAAAAAAAAAAGCTTAGAAATACTAGTTCACAGTACAGGGGAGTATAATACGCCATCTCTATTTTAAAGGAGATTAGGCAATAAAAGTTCGGGAAATGTTTCAATTACACTGAACATTCAAGATATGTTCCAATGCATGTGACATTATCTCATATAGTGTACGGACCAAGTAAGTGTGAGTTTGTAAATTACTCAAAAAGACGGGGAATGAGAAAACAGTAATATTTTCTCTCAAAAAGTAAGGGATAATATTCTATATTATATAATTTCACTTTTTAATACATAATGTCATCCCGTATTATCCCTAATATTATTACAATTTATATGAATAATAATAATATTAGGAAATACAGAGTGAATTTATGTCATTCTTATAGTCAGTAGCACACAGAGTAATTTAAAGAAAGCAAGCTGTATCTATTTCACCATAGGAGAACCACACGCTCCTCTTAACTCCATTGCTCATTTATGAAGTTTGAAAATCTACATCTTACATGAGGATCTTTTGAGTGTTTACAAACAATTACTTTAAGAAACGTTACTGTATAGTTATTTCAACAAATAAATCTTTCATCTCATTCCAGTGAGCGAGAAATCAGTGAGATTAATGCCTGTTTTGTTGTTATAATTCTGAGCGTTACAATAGCTGCAGTTTTCTTAATTATGCAATTAGAATTTAATTTATTATTTGTAACATTTCTTAGTAGAATACTTCTTAAACAAATACAAACACCGAAGAAAACAAAATTAATGAATGAAAAACTGCTTCCGTCGATCTGGTCGACTTAAATGTTATCTTTTTCCTCAATTAAGGTGGTCTCAAAATGCAATTTTCGTTACAAAATTATCTGTTAAACAATTGTGTTTAATGACCATTGCTATATAATTTCAGTATCTTCGAAAAAGAACATCATAAAAGCCCACAATATACAGTAATGATTCTTAGATATAATAGCAATTATCACATAATAATTGTAATCCGATAATATTTGTATCAGATAATTAGTCAGTTAAAAAAACAAGTTTTTAAATTCCTGATCCAGAATATTTATTTATTTTTTTTTTTTTATTTATTTTTTTTTTTTTTGTATGGAAAAGCTGATAACCTTTTCCATACAAAAAATTTCAGAAATTAGCACTGGGATATTTTTGGTCTTCTCTCAAAAATATTATTTGGTATGTTACATTCCACAACCACAATCGTAAGGGAGATTCAAATTGGTTAATTTTTCAGAAAAATTTTTAAAACTTATGGTATAAGTGCAATGAGCTTACCAATTCAGCAACTTTTTGAGATATTTCAGTCAATTCAATAAGATAGAGAGTTCTTTATAGAAAGAATAACAAAGTGCAATAAGAATCAGATATTCTTCTTAAAATGATAATATATCAACATAAAGATTAAAATTAATATTAATGAACACTTATGAAAAATAGGATTAAAAATCTTTGTTGAGAAACCTCAATACATACTCTTAATCACTAGGCTACGTTTAAAGATAGTGCTATTTCGCGCCATCATGCCTCGTGAAAGTGGAGAATTTCCTTTTCATGTGATCCGCTGAAAACTGGGCCAGACAGTCTGGTCCATACGCTTATCCACTGAATAAGGGTCTTTATTTATATTAATTTTAATCTTTAAGAGGTTAAACCATGTAACGCCCTTGTTCCAACTAGATAATACATCAACTTATTAGTACCCAAGGGCATAATATTCAATTTATATTTCCGAGAAAATATACATTATAGACTGAAAGAGATAGTGATTTGAATCCATAACTACATCCTGCAGAGTCCTCAAACCATAAGGAAAACAAGTAGCAGTATCACTTTAAAAAACAGGAATGGATTTAGTAGTAGTATCACTTTAAAAAACAGGAATGGATTTAGGTTAATCTGGTACCAACAATGCAACTTATTCGGCACACATGAAGTAGCCTATACGGAAGTTTATGATGTGAGAGAAAACAGCTAAAACTTTTTCTTATAATTAAGTTTTCAAACCTCCTCGCTTACTCCTTTATCTCTCCGCAATATTGCTTTAAAATAAGATACAGGAAAGATAGTAATCTGTCCGATTCGTGAATACGAGTCACAACTGTGGTCAATGACGACAATTGAAACTCAAAATGCTGCGTCATTTCAAGTTGGGCACTTGCAGCCATTTATCCATCTCTTTTCCTGGGGT
Organism: Mastigoproctus giganteus; assembly: GCF_048544385.1. Taxonomy (NCBI): domain Eukaryota; kingdom Metazoa; phylum Arthropoda; class Arachnida; order Uropygi; family Thelyphonidae; genus Mastigoproctus; species Mastigoproctus giganteus. Next base: position 164,003,898 of record NC_143580.1, on the reverse strand, counting down.
GTTTCTTCATCTAACTCAGGTAGTAGATAGGTACAACACTGTAACTCTAATTCTCTTAATAACAAGCGGTGTTATGTTCCAGCAACCATATCTGTAAGTAGTATGCATGGATTCATTATAGTCTACTGCACAACATGTCACTTGCTTTTCCTTGGTCGTCGCTTGACCTGAAGACAACACGCAATCTTCACGCACGCACATACATACAGAGAGAGAGAGACATATATCCACACAAGCACGCATATAGCTTAACAATTGAGATACTTACCTCTGCATTACTAACTGATAGAAGAAAACCCGGCTTATCCGGCCACACGGCATGAGAGAAACACGCAACACAAGTTTCCTAGTGCCTTACGTAGTCCTGAGTGACGTTTTACCCCAACGGCCTGACACTCTTGCATCATAGGTGTTCTTCGGCCGCTGGTTAAGTGACAGCAGACTCCACAGCGGAAAATGCTATCGCCAAAGTTACCGTCAGCAAGAAAACTTGATAGACGCGTTATATCATCTCCAACCGTTATTTGTATTCTCGGCAGCGTTCGCCGTGCTCTATGTGCAAGAAACAACGCGGGAAATTCCCACATCTCGGCCTAACCCTACATGCCCTTGCAAGTCCTCCATACCTGTCAGTTGCGTCGAAGGAGGAGAGCGACATCCAGTGTCTCAGGTGTACTAACAGGTGGATGAAACTGTTGCTATATTACTGGTTATTTCCATCCAATATTGTAAATAAATGCTTTGTCACTTCATTTATCTCCACGTTACAAGAAATGTTTGTCTTCAGAGCAGCGCTACATGTGGTTTTATAAACCCAATCCATTTTTACTATATGTGAACAATTTTTTTCTTCAAAGTGCCATAGCACGAAATCAAATATAACATTCTGGTAACCTTAAATAAAATAAACCAACTGGTAAAACTGGAACTTAACGAAACTACAAAAATTAATAATGTGCCAGACATTAATGGGAACGAGAAAAAGGGCGGGACTCAGAGCATAAATAAAATCCGTTTAAGAGAAAAATGCCCAAGCAGTTATGGAGCATTACAAATTTGGAGAATATGCAGTATATATATATTTCATATTAGGTTGAGCTGCGATGCTGGAATAAGAGCTCGGGGCAGGAGGTGAGCATATCGTGTCTATAAACCGCGCGCATTTTATGACTAGTTTTCCTGTTTCTCAAAAATCCATAAAAAGAAACATGTACCGTGATACAAAATTTACCATCATGCTTTTCAAGATGACATTCTTCCGCTTCTTGATTATACTCACCGACTCAGACAGAAACCCACTACTTTTATAGGAATAACTACTCAGAAATTCTGTATTACTTTTAATATTCGAATAGCTAAATGATGAAAGAAAGCGAACTTTTTCCGAATCTTTTGCCAAAAAAAAAAAAAAAAAAAAAATGCAATCACGCATCCGATCCATTCCGTTTTTTGTATTTAACCCAACTCTCCACCTCAGCCACTTGGCAGGTAATTTATTCCACTCTCTATAACACACTGGCCAACGGTAAATTTCATAAAATCCTTCTATTACTTTCTAAGATTTTATATTTGCGACCCCCAGTTCTTTTCTCTCCTACTAGCGACAATATGCCTTGTTAGAGTGGCATGTAGAATCTCTCAGAGATTAATGTCCGAACATCTTTAGTTTCTTATTTTCTTAAATGATATTGATGAAGAAATACGGGGAAAGCTGTCCCCTGAACCACCGACAACGACTTAAAGGTTGGGAGGATGGTTAACCACCAGAATCAGGCTACGCTGCTTCAAAAGGATTTGGACCAACTGCCAGTGTAATCTAAAAAAATGGCAACTAGATTTAAAACAAATGCAAAGTATTGCATTTGAGAAAGAGAAACCCAGAATTGGTTTACGGATTAGGCAGAGAGAAATTAAAGGATGTTCAGGATGAGAAAGACCTGGGGGATTACGATAGAGAAAAAAAATAACTTCAGCATGCCGCAGTGTAAGAAGGCGGAAAGAAGGGCAGATGGTGTTCTATATTTTTTCTGAATTTTGCAAGTGGAGAAGGAGGTGATTATCCTTCTTTATACCATCCTTTAGATTATCCTCTTTATACCATCCTTTAGATTATATTCTAAGGGTGCGACCATCCTTAGAATATTATATCTTAGTCTGCAGGTCGACTTAAAGGAGATACATTATTCTTATTATTGTTGTTGTTGTCATATTATTTCTTCCTGATGGGGATCAACCCCGTGACGGGTACTGGTACCAAGTGCACAGAGTGGTTGTTATGTCTGGCGTTACCGTTGATCGAGGAACTCTCTGACTATCTGTTGCTGCTACGCTGTTATGTAAAATTACTGGCACCATACCGGTGGTTAACGCGATGATCGGTATGGTCGTAACTTGTTGCACAGGCCACATTACTTTGATTTCCTGTCTGTGTACTTCCTAATCTTTTCCTCGTAGGTTTTCTGCAGGTTGCTAGTGTTGGTCACCTCTATGTCAATCAGATAAGTAGCCTTTTTCTGCTTTTTGACACGGGTTATGCTCGGTCTGTTGTGCAAGATTGTCTTGTCCGTTATGGTGCAGCCCAGTACAGCTTCTAGGTTGGGGTCCCTATTACATCCTGGGGCAGACACTTGTAATATGGTACATTTTCTTTGATCAACTGGTATTTCCTCGATAGCTTCTGATGTATTATCCTGGCAACCTGGTAGTTTGTACGAGTGTACTCCGTCTGGTTGATCATGTTGCATCCTGCGGTGATGTGTTGTATCGTTTCTGAGGCCAGGTAACATCGTCGACATGTGTCATCTGACACTCCGGGTTCCTTGGTAATATATTTTCTATAGGTCCTCATATTGATTACCTTGTCTTGGATGGCGGGCATGACTCCTTCGGTCTCGGGGAAGAGCGTCCCGCTCGTGAGTCATGCGTTGGAAGCCATTTTATCTATGTAATCTTGATGAAGGTCATTGTAGTGTCTACCATGGAGTGTCTTCTTTGCTCATCTTTCTAGCTTCATTTGTTCCATCTGGGCAGAAGGGAACTCCTCGCTTAGGTGGAATGGTGTATGCCGCTTGTCTATATTCCTAATGGCCTGGTAGGGTGCTGCTTTGTTTTTCTGCAAGTAATCCTTCAGGTTAGCTATCGCTTCTGTTCCTCGATAAGGTCTACCAGGCGCTTTCCTCCTCTTTTCCTAGCTATTATCAGTCTCTCCACGGCTGACTTCGGGTGGTGTGTTGGCTGCTCTTGATCATCATTGTCCTTGTCTTTCTCATGATATCCTCCAGCTTGGTGTTTGTCCAATCTGCGATGCCGAAAGTATAGGTTAGAACTCAGATTGCATATGTCTTTATGGCTTTAACTGTGTTCCCTGCGTTCAACTTTGCTTTGAGCAGACTTCTGAATCTCTTATGGTAGTTTTCGGTCAGGCAAGCCTGGATCTCCTTGGGCTTTAACTACTGAGCCTGCAGCATCCCTTCTGTAGCCGGTGGTTTCGGCCGAAAAATTTCTCTTGACGCAATCCTTGGGTCTTGCATTTGTGTAGCCCAAATTCCATCCTGATATCATTGCTGAATTCTTTCGTGATCCAGAGTAGTTGCTGGAGTTGCTTCTCAGAGCTTCATGTCATCCATGTATATTAGGTGTGAGAGAGTGTACAGGTTTTCCTTCCTTCTTTGAGGTTATATTCATACTTGCTGTTGTTGAGCATGATGGATAGCGGGTTGAGTGTTAGACAGAACCACTGTAGGCTCAAGGTATCTCCTGAAAGATTCCTCTCCTGCTGGGAATCGGTCTGGTTGCGATATTCTCGACCTTGATGGTGGTACTCCATTTCGCCATGGTTGTTTCTACAAAGTTTGTCACTGGCTGATTGACTTTGTAGATCTTCAGCTTCTTCATTAGCCAGCTATGAGGCACGAAGACGAGGGCCTTGCGATAGTCGATGTAAGCTGTATACAGGTTGCGGCGCGTCTTGTAGGCTTACTCCATAACTGTGGCATCAATGGTTAATTTCTCCTTGCGTTCTTTCTGCTGTTCGCTCTTTACATTCTGGCTCTCCAAGTGGTCTGATATCTTCTTGGTGATGCAGGTGGTCAGGATCTTGTACATCCTTGAGACATAGATAAATGGTCTGTATTTCGCCGGGTTTCTTGTATCTTGGTCTTTAGGTTTCAGATATGTGATTCCTTGAGTGAGAAACTTCTGGATTGTCTCTGAGTGCCTTACCTTGGGTGAACTGCTCTGCTAGGTGCTTGTGTGTTCAAGGCCCACGAAGTGGCGACGAACATCAACCACAAGTGCGGAGCACCCTACCTCCTCGTGTTGTGGGCTGGGCAGGCGAGTCCTAGCTAAAGTGGTGCATGCTATTTCTCTCCGAAGGGACTCCCAACCCCGCCCGAGTTCTGAATCTCTCGAGCCTAGAAAACAAAATGAAGTTCCGGCGTCGCAAACTCTGGAGCAGAGACTGCCATTGCAGGATGCTGATGCTGCCTCTGGGAGGGTTGATGAGTCCCCAGTATCTTCTACGATCGTCAGTGCCTTCGAATGCTCTGTTTGTCATCGCTGTTTCTCCACCAAATCTAAATGTGGCCTCCATATTAAGAGAGCCCACCATAATGAAGCCAATGTGTTGAAATTATAACATCAAAGATTAAAGCTAGATGGTCCGACGAAGATGTTCAGATGCTCACCCATTCCAATTACAACTATGAGCGGAGGGTGTTAAGAACAAGAACCAACGTTTGCAGCATCTTTTTTCGTCAAGGATGTTAGAAGCTATAAAAGGTAAGCGTCCACTCTTTTCTTACTCCAAAATCTTAATTACTTTGACTTCCCAAGGATATCCCTTGTTGGTGCCTGGCCCAGCTTCACCGGTGGAGTATTTCATGGTCTTTCTGATAAGTCATCGATTCATGTGCTAGTCCTACTGAAGAGTCATCGATTCGTGTGATAGTCCTAGTGCGATTCATAGTGAAGAGGATACTGGGGAAAGCGATAATCGATGTAGGAAAGCACCCCCGTCTGTGATTAACAAGTAGTTGCTACATGATAAAATGTTGTCCTCTGCTGAGATCCCTGTTTTAATGTAAGACTATCAGAAATTAAAACGTTTTATGGCCGAAGCTCTGGATAAACGATTGGACGCGGATGAGTTTAATATGTACAAATAAAATCAAGTATTCTTAGTGTATCGCCTGCCTTCCAATCTCGATAAGTGATTAAGTCTTCATTTTCTGCTCCTGTGAACTTAAAAAAACGTCGTTTGAGGAAGAAAGAGTATGCTAACACTCAAAGTCTCTATCATAAGAATCGTAAAAGATGGCCCTCACAATATTTTGGATCCGGTCAAGACTTCTGACGAGGTGGTTGAATCAATTCAAGAAATACATTCTTGAATTCTGGAAAGATATCTTCTGCAAGGATAGTTTGGAAGAGGACCTGCATATTCCAGATGGAATGATGAGGTTCATGTTATCAGAAAAAATCTTTATAAACCCATATCTAGTTCGGAATTAAGCTCTTAAAAATCTCTTGATTTTTAAGAGCTCAATTCCCGGCATTATCGTCTAGTCCGGGTTCGGATGGTGCTACTCCGGGCAATTAAGATCTATCCCGGAAAAACTGCTGATCGACCTGATGCACATATTTTTATGGGTCGATTATATTCCACAATGTTTCATATGATGCGTACACTATCTTTTTACCCAAAAAGGTTGAATCTACGCAACCATCTGAGTTTAGACCTATTAGTTTCCTCTGTCATCTTGAGGACTTTCCATAAAATCCTGGCGAACAGATTAGCATCTATGGTCCATTTGGATAATAGGCAGAAAGCTTTTCTTCCCATCGATGGAGCTGTTGTTGTTGCTTGTTTGGGGACTTTAGGGTGCAAGGACATGGCCATAATGCGCCCATCGATGGAGCAGCTGAAAATACAATAATTCTTCAATCGTTAATTGATACTGCAAGAAGAGAATTCAAGACTCTTCATATTGCTTCTATAGACCTGTGTAAAGCATTCGACACTGTTTCTTTTCATGCCATCACAGAGGCCCTCCGAAGAAAGAGACTGCCTGTGACTTTTATACAATATATCTTTAAGACGCACCACTCCTGTGTAACCTCGATGAGGTTTAGAGGTAAATGCCTCCAATTGTGTCCGCTAATGGGGTAAGACAGAGGGACCCTTTGTCACCCTTGATTTTTAAACGGCGTTTACAATTTCATGTAAACGCCACTTTGGCATTCGCTGATGACTTCATCCTAGCGGCTTCCAGATAATCAGTTTTGCAGTGACTTCTAGATCGGGCAAGCACCTTCTTTAATGCTCGAGGTCTCCAAATAAATATAGAGAAAAGCTGGACATTATCTTGGGTGGCCTCAGGAAAACAAAAGAACATGAAGGTTGAGTCAAAGAACTTCCTAATTGGAAAGACCAAGTTGCCTCTGGGTGACATTTCGTGGTCGTGGAAATACTTAGGAATCGCATTCGATGTTTCTGGGAAGTCGTATCCTACTGTCTCCCTGGGTGTTCTGCTGGAGCGGCTTCAAAAAAAACCCTTTAAAACTCCAGCAGAGGCTGTTTATCCTCCGCTCTTTTACCTAGATTTCATCATTGTTTAGTGTTAGGGAGGATAACAGCTTCCAGGCTGAATGCCTGGGACACTCAGGAGACTTGCTATAAAGAAATGGCTTTGCCTCCAAAAGATGTATTAAATGCATATTTTTATGCGGATATCGTTGCTGGTGGATTAGGGATCCCATCTTTACGATGGTTCATCCCATTATTGAAAAAACAACATTTGCAGAAGCAACTGGACTCTGCCTCTGACCCGATACGTTATTTAATTGATAGACCATCCATAAGCTCGGCCAAGAACTTATTGAAAGAAGGAAATAATATTTTTGACACCAGCACATCCATTAGGAAGAGATGGAGGAATCTCTTGCACGACTCCTATGACGGCTGCTGTTTTATGAATTCCAAATCAGGTTCGCTCACAACACCGGTAGGTGGGTGACGGAACCAAATTGCTATCCGGCCACGCTTTTGTTGACCTAGTTAAAAATTGGATCAACGCCCTTCCTACCCTCTCCAGGGCATCAAGAGGACATAGTATCGATAGGAAATGCAGGGCTGGAATACGTTGTCATAGAACACACGGTGTAAGAGTGAAGAGACATGATGCGATTGTAAATCTGGTTGAGAATCGATTGCGCCAGAAGGAATAGGAGGTCAAAAAAGGAACCTAGGTTTCTAACTGATGGGGTAAGGAAACCTGACCTTCTGTGTGCTTGAGATCGCTTCGTCTGTCTTCTTGATGTTCAAGTCGTTGGTACTAGCTTTGACCTTGAGCATGTTGATCGTATCAAATCCGATTATTATAATTCCAATGTCAGCCTTAAAAGACTAATAGAAATGGAATATAATCATTATCCTATGGTATCGTCGGTGACAATCTCATACAGAGGGGTCTGCTGTAAATCTTCTGCATCTTTGCTCCTTTGTATTGGATTGACTGTTTCTGACCTTAAAATACTAGCATTGCGGGCACTGCAAGGTACTGTAAGCTGCTGGGGAGTTCATCACCGAATGACCTAGCGCGAAATCTGATGATTTCCTTCTATGCAGTATTATGTTATTCTACATTTTATGGTTTAACCTTTTACTTACGAAAGGGAATTTTAAATTAAAAAAAAAAAAAAATGAGCTTCTTGTACCAGCAGCTGTGGGCGTTATCTATTCCTAGGGTTTTCCAGTTATGGGACTTCCTGATCGACTGTTATACTTCTTCCTCACGAATCTCCCATTGTCTCATCTCTTGTACGTCCTTCGTTTTCTTCGGTTCTAGTTCTATCCAGGGCTTGGCTGTTATATCTTATTTCATTGCTCTATATGTTGCCTCAGAACTCCTCGATCGTCTTCTGCTCAGGTGGTCTGTTTTCGTCTTTCCCGTCTTGTACGATACTCCTCTAGAAGGCTCGAAGATTCAGTTGTTTATTTTCCTCTGCGAGCTCTCTTTGTATCGGCGTAGAACACTTAGACACACTGAAGCAGGTTCTGCTTCAGTGTGTCTAAGTGTTCTCTTATTCTCTGATTTTTGGTCTCGTGTATTTGCTGTTGACATTGTCTCTCTTGAGGATGCTCTTCACTTTTCCAATCAATTTCTTACTCCTATTACCCCGTTGGTACGGGGTCAACTGGCCCATCTTGACTCTTAACTCTTCTATCTTCTGCTGAAGTCTTCTTTCCCAAGCTGGCAGTTCATCGTTTTTTCGGTTGTTCTACTGCTTGTTTCTCGTTTCTCTTCCATTAATTCTAGTGGCTGCTGTGGCAGCAAAGTATACGGCTGTGTGGATGGCCTCCGGTTTTACACCATTGTTGCCGGGGTGATGTATTATTTGCCGATTGAGGTGGTCTGTGAATCTCTACACGATTCTATTAGGTCTCTGCTTCGGTATCACATGGGTCTTTGTGGGGGTCCATTCCCTCGAATTCTGTTAGGGCCTTCCACTCATCTCTTTCCACTTTAGCTGCTCTGGCTTGCATTTCTTCTTGTTCTTTCTTCTCTGGTTCCATGTTGTCCATATGCTTTGTTCTTTTTTGTAGTTGGTCACTCACGTCCTGCTTGATTTTTTTCAAGATTGCAGGAGCTATCAGTATCTTCGTGACGATGTTCCTTTTCTGACCCGCTATTCCCTGTTTTGTGACCAGAAATCGTTCCAAGCCTGTAACATTGTCTTAGCCTGTCATATCGGTCTCTAGCTTGGTTATTTTGTAGTATGTTCGCATGATGAACGTACTCATTTTGATGCTTCACTTCATATGTTGGCGTTTTCTTCTATCCTGGCTGGTCACTAGCGCAGTTTGGCAGGAAACACTTCCAGTTGGTTAGGCTGGATGGTGTTGCCCTTCCCTTCTGGTAGCCATACGGGGACCAGCGCCACTGTCTTCCTCGGCAGAGTGTCCCTCACTTTTCGAACCTATCCCTCTGCCCAAGTCCTGAACGCGAGTGATTTAATCCTGCGCCACACTCGATGCAGTATAATTATTACTTCTATTCGATATCATCTTCCATCTATGGAGGTGGACCTATTTAGCATCAGCTTACGTCCAGTGGCAGCGTTAATTCTTGGGAGCAACACCAAGTGGCGCTACTATCTTCCTCAGCTGTCACTTCGACCTTGAGGAGGTAGGTCCGTTGAAGCGACTTTCGCGATGTATTTATTATTATTGTTCTAATTTATTGCTATCATTATTATGTCGGTCACCCAGCGTGATCGAGATGGGTTTGCTTCCGCCAAGGTGACACTCGAATCCGTTCCATTAAGCTGATAGTCCGGTGTCGTAATCACTGGGCCATTGCGCCCCTTTTTAATTTTTATTGTTATTATTTTCAGTAAATAAGTTTATAGAGAAGGTGCAGAGAAGAGCGACCAGACTGGTGAAAGCGTTAAGCATTATCCCTATGAGGAGAAACTTAGAAGTGCGGACTACAAAGATTAACAGCTAGACACAATAGGCGGGATCCCTGAGGAGATCACTAAAATGAACGAGGAAGGAATATTCCTATGGTGAGTGAGACAAGAACACTTGTCACAAAAACATTTTATAGTTGTGAGCGAGAGGGCACAACTATAAAGTCTTAGAGAAGAACAGTGGACTAGACCTTATGAAGTTTATCTTCGGAAAACGTGTTGTGGAAGGTTGAAATAAGCTGTCTGCAAGGGTAGCCGAGATGGAAAGTTTAGAAAAATTCAAGAAAGAACTGCTGGATAAGTACTTTATGATGATGAGAATAACATGAGGTTTTTTTGGCAGATGCAGAATAAGTTAAGTTTTTTCTTGCATCATCATGCCGTTTTGTGTCAGATTTATTAATGCATCCCTTTTTACTACACTGCACTACAAAACTAAAAAACGCAGAAATAGACAGATTTTATTTGTATAGTTCCGTACCAACTAAAACAAGAGAGGGAACGACGCTTCCAAACGATCTGCTCTCCACTTGTATAACATCTTGGTATGCATTCTCAACACTTCTGAAAGTTTCTTTGTATGCGATTATACTAGAAAAATCAGTAATTAGTGGTCGCCAACCACATAATACAAAAAAAAAAAAAAAAAAAACTGCAATATCATTTTTGCATATTTTATTCAAAAACATAAAAAAGTAGAACGTTTTGAAAAATCTAAACGTAAAGAAAACTGGATGTAATTTTTAGATTCAACGTATACGAATTACTAATGCATAGATAGGTATGGTGAGCCAGACCTCGTATCTGTTGTATGCTTCTAGGAATAATGAGCAAATACACTGAATAACTATTATTCGTGCTCACATATCCGTGACGAAAAATAGAGAAAATAAAAAGAGAGAAGAATAGAGAAAATCAAAATTTGATGCAGAATTCTGAGCAAAATTTCAAACAATGGAACCGAGGCTTGTCCCTCATATACCCGGAATTCTCACATGCAATACAAAAAAGAAGGGAGTAAATTAATCCTTTAATTCGTTGTAAGAGAGTACAAGAATGCGCAGTAGAAATGGCAGATGAGCTGAACAGATACTTCTCACAATATCTACAATCGAAATCAAGCTCGAATCTTTGGAGAATGTTAAGGAGTCAAATTCTTGTAAAATAACATATAATGATCTAAGAGAAGCATTAGTTAGAAAATGCTACTGTGGTTGGAGGATAGAAAAGTACCAGGGGAGAATGGAGTATATTCAGTTTTAATTTAAAAGGCTGGCTGGCTGTGAGTGTATCAAATCATTGAGAATACTAAGCAAAGCTTCATTAGACTCTGGGAAGATCTTCCTGGACTGGATAAGTTAATTTCTCTCCGCTCCATAACTGGTGGTGCTAAAGAGGAGTTCAGTAATCATACGCTAATGAATTTGGCTGCTGTGGTAGGAAATGATCATGGGGCCTATCGTTAAGGATGCAATTCATAACCATTTCGACAAGAACAGTATCTTGAATAGATCCCGCCATGGGTTCATTAAGGGTAGGTCATGCCTGACCAATATGGTAAATCATATAATTATTAATGATATAATTATTATATAATTAGATGCAGGTAATAATTTTAACAATGGAGACTGGGCGCCTCCGCAGCCAGGTGGACAGGAGCAGCAGTGCGTAGCACACGCTTCTTGATTAGACCGAGGTTCGAGCCCGTGACCACCAAATACGAACGATGCGGAAAGTCAAGGAATGACCACCGCATCCCCGGAGCAATATGGCCTTAGTTGCTAATGCTCCTAAAAACCAAATAACAACAACTAGGGGGCTGCGCTCGCTTCTTTTGATAAAGTAAATAAAATACTTACAGTAGCTTTCAACACTGTGTGTGCCTCTTCCTCTGCTATAAATACGTTACATATGGAAATCAAGCATGGTACCGCGTGGTCATGTTAGATAAACATTGTGGTGACCACGTTTAAACAGAAGCTTGTTTTACAACAGTAAAACAAACTTCTGTTACGTATTTTAGTATTTGTTACGTATTACCAAGTAATCTCTCTTCTCCCATTGGCTGAATAAATATCACTAGGAGGAAAATTATTTTAATGTATAAAAAGATATCTAGACTTTAGTAAAGCTTTTGATACCATCCCGCATGAAAAACTCCTATATAAACTGGAACAAACTGTGATTACTGGTATGGATCTACACTAAATCGTAAGCTGGCTAAAAGACAGGAGATAAAGGGTTGATATAAATGCAGGATGGACCAGAGTAACAAGTGGATCACTCCAATTTCTAATGTTCATAAATGATATTGACAAGGATTTCCAAAGGAAGCTATAAACGTTTGCTGATGATCTGAAGATGGGAATACAAGTTAATTTGGGCGCCTCCGTAGCCAGGTGGGAAGGGGCAGCAGTGCGTAGCACACGCTTCTTGATTAGACCGGGGTTCGAGCCCGTCACCACCAAATACGGAGGATGCGGAAAGGTCAAGGGAATGACCACCGCATATTCCCGGAGCAATATGGCCTTAGTTGCTAATGCTCCTAAAAACCAAATAACAAACAAAAAACAAACAAGTTAATATATAGTCAGGCCATGTTGCTTGAAAACAACTTGGATCGGCTGCATAATATGCAAACGATTCAATTTGTTTTCAATTGGGGCCGTTTGCATATTATGCAAACGGTCCGAAAAATGGCAACCGAAGTTTAATGTTTATTAATGTAAGGTTGGTTATGCATCTGGGGAACAGAAATTCTGGAGTCGTGTATAAACTATGGGCAGGGAAAGGAGATGCACTAAAAGTGGTTAAAGAAGAAAACCACTTAGGTGTTACGGTTTAACCTGACATGAAATTTCCCTTGTGGTGTAAACCAGGCACCTCAGAGGTGACCTGACTGAGGTTTATAAGGCTCTGAGAGGCATTAGTAAAATGAATGAAAGTGGAATTCTCACTATTCTAAGGAATTCCAGAACTAGGGATCATAAATTTAAATTAGAAGGCTTGAGGTTTAGATTAAATTGTAGGAAGTTTTCTTTTAGCCAGCGAGTTGTCGATAACTGGAACAAGTTGCCCTCGCAGTGTAATTGAGGCTGATAGTTTTAATAAATTCAAAGCTCAACAGGATACTTACCTGTGTGAGGAGGGAAGCATATAATTTGTTTTCTTATCTACTTGGTTGGGTTTTTTTTTTTTTTTTTTGCCAGTGCAGCAAAAGCCTGTGGCTTCCTTGCCCTATATGGGGAATACTATTATTATAACTAAACGGGGGGGGGGGGGGGGCTAGGAATGTGCACAGTATTCTGTACATGATTTATAAGACCTTTACTAGTATGGAGAAGGACGTCATTTTATCCTTTTATAAGTCCCGTATAAAAGGATAAAATGACTATCGTCTCGATAGTCATGCCGCATTTGGAACGCTGTATTCAGCAATGGAGACCATACCTAAAAAAAAAAAAAGATACAGAACTTCTGGAGGAGATTCAAAGAAGGACCGCCACACACATTAATAATGAGTACGAATCGATACATATATGAACGCGCTAATTCAGATTGACTGTAGATAGGGTGATTCATTAATTATTATGAAAGTTGCGAAAAATCGCAACATGCAACGACTCCACAATTTAAATATACAAAGTTGGTTCCCGGATGTTTTGATTATATCTTATTTATGCCTTCGCGGATAGCACAGTGATTATAATCAATATTCTCCTACGCCGAATGTAAAGGGTCTGAGTTCGAATATCATCAATGACGCGAGAAATTTTTATGGGCTTTTTTCACAACGTGCGCTGAGTTAGTTGGTCTCACGAGAGGGTTGGCCTCTCCGTAGCCAGGTGGGAAGGAGCGGCAGTGCGTAGCACACGCTTCTTGATTAGACCGGGGTTCGAGCCCGTCACCACCAAATACGGAGGATGCGCAAAGGTAAGGGAATGACCACCGCATATCCCAGAGCAATATGGCCTTAGTTGCTAATGCTCCTAAAAACCAAATAACAAACAAAAGAGAGGGTTGCATCGTTTCCTTCCGGAAAAGAGCAAACCGACCGAAGAAACACACAGTCACAGACAATTTACTGACGCCTCCACAGCCTTAGTTGCTTTTGCGCTTAATACACACCTAACATTTAATCGAGATATGCATAATACTGAAAAATGTTGGCGAGAGACAAGACTACTGTCTTAGGAAATAGAAAGTGGTAGAGAGTAGACATAAGTCTTGTCCTACCTGTTTATTTTGTCTTATTACGCACTACTCTTCTCGGCATAATCCTTTCGCCCGATATAGTTCCTCTATTAATCTTCTAGCTCGCCAAACAATTCCCATGTCCCTCAGTAGCTCCATCAAATTTTTCCAGTTTACCCAATTTACTCTATGAAATATTTTTTTCCAAATCCGTAAAAGAAAGAAACAAAGATTCTTACTGATCTCTATATTTCTTTCCATCAACATTCTCATTGTTCTTATTCTCATCCCCGTTCCTCTCCCTTTCTGGAACCTATATTGTTACTCTCACATTGGTAAAAGTTTTCAAACAGCAACAGTCGCGTCTTAATCACTTCATTTACAACATTGTCCCTTTCTCCATTCTTTCCCTCATTATCTTTAACAATATTGCAAATCGGCTCGTGAACACAAATTTGTATAGACATAATACACAATGACGCAATATGCCCTAAGTCGCTGATGCACCCAAAAACTCAATAGCAACAGCCTAACAATACACAACAGTAAACAATACACTAATAAAACCACACTCTTACAATATGAACAAAGTGAAAAAGTTGACGGAAATTTTGGTGTAATAAGAATGAACCGTCAACGAAGATTTAATCACATTCGCATAATTTTCTGAGATTATAACGCAAAATAAATAAATAATAATGTTACTACAGGCCAAAATTAGTGTAGCAACTTTAAATTTCCATATTTCTTAATGAAATGATTTCTCTTTTTTTCTTTCAAATTAAAAGGTAGAAAGTTCTATCAAGCAGAAATGGAAAATCAAATAGCGTTCTCAAATTGTGGAAACGTATTTTGAAAGTAGAAAACTATAACATGTTCACAGAGGGCGTTCCACCCTCTGTGAACATGTTATCCGTCTGTATGTAGCTAGATTTCGAGAAAGTGGAATGGTAGGCAAAGAACAGCAAAAGATTTGCAAGAAAGGAAAGCAATACTGAGTTTTGCGCCAAAGTGATTTAAACAGATCAGTCTGCAAAAATCGGTCAGAAAACATTCGTCAGAACATGGAATAACTGAAACGTCTCTGAGGGGAATTATGAAGAAAGATTTATACTTCTGTTCCTATAACGTATAACTCGTCAAAGAAATCTGTCCAAATGACATCGCTACTCGGCTACTGTCTGCAAGGAGTTTATTGGAGTTTTTCAGTTGATAGACCAGATTTCCAATATGGTAATGTCCAACGAAGCTCATTTTCTGTTAAATAAATATATGAATTTTCTGTTTTTACTCTGGGCCACATAGAGTGAGTCAAAAGAGCTTATATGGTAGAGAATACAAGAACACACATTACCATATTTAGTGTCACGTGGCTCGAACCATGGTTGATTCCAACACCTGTGCTACTCAGCTGGATTTGACCACTCAGCTACGTCAAGGTTTGCCAAACACAACTGTCGATTGTGAACCACAGAAAAAAAAGAAAAGAAACGAAACACACCCAACACACACAATTGGTTTTGAACACGTATACTCAAAAAAGACGGCAACGCACGAAACTCATTATGTAACTTCATAAATAAAAATTGCTACATTCAATTCTGAATATTATAAGCTCGAATCCTTGACAAGACCATTCGAATGTGTGACATGCCTTTTTGGACGCTAAACTCGGGAGTAATATTGTGGGTAAGCTCCAAGGGAAATGGCTTGAGAACCCAATATCAGGTAAGTGTAAATTGTGGATTTTCTTCTTCTTTATGTCGATTAAACGCCCTGACTCGGCTGTTAACAGTCATGCACTGGATTGCAACTTGCAATTCAAAATAATGCAATAAAAATTATTTATTTTTTAAAATGTCTTTAAATAATATAATTCATATAATTTTCTAGGTAAAAGTCGTTATATTATACTTCCGTAGCACGAGCCTCTATTAGTCCTAATAGTTATCCAGGTAAAGCAAAACTTTCCTTTTGGAAAAATGTGTAATACAACCATCCATTACTGTACTTGAAACAAGCATGCTCCTTCAGCAGCCAATATGATCTGACTTCGCTGCTTTCAAAACACCAATGGTCAGCACCTTTTACATAATTAATAGTATCCACAGTATGAACATTTGTGTTAAGTGGGAATATTCTTAGAACAATTTTATAAATAAAAGTCATTATGCAACGCTGTGATTTTGACTTTATTTATTGTTAAACGTTATTGATAAGGTTGATCTTTTTCGTTGGTGTTTCTCACCGTATATTTTAAAATGATCATCCTTGAAAGAAAGAAAGATGGATAAGCCATAAGAACATGGAGGAACGTTGATATATGTCTGTAAACACATTAAATAAGTTAGTGCTAGCATAAATAACCAAATGTTGGCATCTTAACGAAATTGAGTCAAATGTTGATTCGCTGCTACTGAAAAAACAGAAAACCTTCCTCACTGCCAAGAAAGTTGACGGCAGAAGAATCAAAGTAAACTTGTTTCTTTTAGTTTTAAGCACCATTTTGGCAGTATTTACTTTTATTTGTTAAATCCACCGTATACCGTTAACGCGAGCGGAGCAGACCGGATCTCGGCTTGTGTATGAACGCGAATTGTAGTCGTCCACTCATGTTCCGCGACATCCGGGTTGTCAAGGTCGCCAGCTTGTCACGTTCTCCTCGCGTCTTATCACGGCAGCAAGCACCAACAGATCACAATAACCCTGCTCATAACTTCATCTGCAATTTCTGGAATGTGCAGATAATGCAGAAACTGCGGTCACGATTTGGGGGCTGCTGTAAAAGTTTGTAGAGCCGCATAACTTATAAGCCACTGGCGCCATCAAGCGGTAAATAAAAAGAATAATAAAGGTGAATGGCAAAATATTTCTCTCCCTCTCTCAACACACCATAGAAACAAGGTATCTGCTGGAATCACATATATACCAATAATGGAGCGTTGGAAATTATATTAGATGTGCATATCACTGACACTAAATAACAAATTACGATTCATTATTTCACATAATCCCTTTTCATCACAAATCGCTGACGTTCTGCAAGCTGTATATCTATCCAACGTTCCCATATTTAACTTCCGAACCCCAGAAGGCCAACGTCATTCTCTGCTTGAAATCCACCGTGTTTTCGAGAACCGGGCGGGGTGAGTGTTTAACTGACGTCACCTCTTTATACAGAAACTACTTCCGTAAGGAGAAGGCTAGGACACTTCGTATGGTGTGACCTTTGTCTCATGTGGCTGATAAACAAATAGTGACCACTCGTCACAAATATATATAGACTGAGTAAAACCCACATTCCATACATTTTTCTACATCACTGAAATCATATACTATAAAGTGGCTACGAGCAAGGTGTTTTATAAAAGCTGATTTCTCAACTAATCAAAGTAAAGTTAAGCAGATGGGCTGAGAAGTGGCAACTAAAGTTTAAAAGTTGACAAGTGCAAAGTACTGCATACGGGTAGCAGTAACCCAAGATAAACGTACCAACTGTGTGGTACTACACTCAGGGAGGTGGAGAATGAAAAAGACCTCAGGGTAATTGTGCAGTCACATATGAAGTTCTCTGAGCAGTGCAGACGGGCTGCCAGAGAAGGTCATGGAGTTTTGTCAATGATATATAGGAATTTTGCTAGCAGAGACAATGAGGTGATTATCGCCTTGTATAAGGCAATGGTCAAGCCGCACCTTGAGTACTGCGTACAGGTCTTGAGGCCTCATTTTAGGAAGGATGTAGAGTTGCTAGAACGAGTGCAGAGAAGAGCAACAAGGTTGGTGAGAAGAACAAAGTGGTGCTCTTACCAGGCTTCAGTTCTGAAAGTTGCAGCATCTGGAGATTAGGCAACTGCGAGGTGATCTTATTGAGGTGTATAAGGCCTTGAACGGTTTGAGCAGGCTCAATGCTGATGGGATACTTCCGCTTGCTCAGATTAAGAACCTGAGGGGGCATAGATTCAAATTGAGGAAAGACAGTTGCAGAATAGATGTGTGGAAATTTGCCTTTAGCCAGCGGGTAGTTGATAGCTGGAACAGACTCCCATCTGTTGTGGAAGTTGATAGCTTAAATAAATTTAAGGCTGAACTAGACAAACACTTGGAATGGCCGGGTGGGTGAAATGGGAAGGTTTTGTGCGTGTGTGTGTGTGTGTGTGTGTGTTTTTTTTTTTTTTTGATTAAATAAATAAATTTTCTGTTTATACTTCGACACGACAACCAAGTCAGTAGAGTTTACAATAAATCGTCAATACAAATATTTATCGTATTTAGTAGTCAAGGGCTTGAACCCCTGTCCACTCAAGGAACGCGTGCTATGCACTCTCGCTCCTGACCACTGGGCTACGTCAAGCTTGCTTTCTTGCATCATATGCCTCAACTAATACTAATGCTAAATGTAAATCAGATGCACAGACAAGAATTTCTGAGGGGAGGTCGACTAACCCATTTGACTCCTACCTTAGCGCAACACAATCATGATGTTCATTATCTATTCAGATCAATATGTTATTAAATGCAGAAACATAACGATATGATCACATATTATTGTCATTAATTATTATTAAATTCACACCGATACAGCCTTTCAGCTAGGAGATGCATTACAGAATGCAATGTGTTACATATGGAAGTTACAATTAAGAAATATATGTGGAAATTAGATAAGTAGTTGAACAATTTTAGCTTATTTGTCATATTACAATATTTCGTTCAGATTAACTTACAAGTAAACACACGTAAACAGAGGGGGGGAGAGAGATCCACATGCTTGCGGGTTCTTCCAACCCACAGTAGGTTAAATATTCCAAGACTTTCTTCTAGGCCATGGCGTTTAGGTTTGTATAAAGAAACTTTAGAATATTTTAGTAATCCGGTTCAATCATCCCAACACAGAGTATCACAAGTTATGTTTTTCTTCTCTGAACTGCTTGAGCGCTACACCCAAAAGCTTAATATCATCAATTCGCATAACTAGTACTCATTTTGGCGGAACCTATCTATAGCCGTTTTTTCTTTTGTTTTTTTAAGTGCTAGCCACTGAAATCTCAGGAAATTAGATGGCAGGACCTGCCACAGTAAATAACTTTTTTTTTATGTAAACCCCAAACACGAGAGGTATTAGAATCTATAGTACTTAGTACCGTGCTTGGGTTGGAGGTTGAGAAGACGAAAGAAGATATTTGTTGATACTGGACTTGAACTTCTGTAGACTGTAATTTTCAGGAAATACGTACGAAGGAAGGCTGTTCCAGAAAATGGCAGTTGAATGAATAAACGAGGAAGATGAATAGTTGGTTCTGTGAGTTTGAAGTTGGACAGTAAATGGATGTTGGCTGCACGTGTTCGGATTGTTTTGAAAGAGGGAGCAGGAATTATTGAAGCCAATTCAGAAAAACAGTGCCCATGGAAATGGGCACTGTTTTTCTGAATCTGTAGAAGAGGCGTGCAGCAGAAACAGTACGTCTATGAGACAGCAAGTGGAGAGACTCTGTTAGAGATGAATCATTAATTAACCTAACTGCCGTCTTCTGAATGGAATCAAGAAGCCTGAGAGAGGTTTTGGGGGCACCACTCCAGATGTGGTAACAATATTCCATGGTAGGGCGGATTTGAGATTTGTACAGAGTGAACAGCTGTTTGGAAGAAAAGTAATGCCGAGAGTGAAAGAGAAAACCAATTTTTTTAGATGCAGAGGAAGCAATATTTGTAATGTGCTTGTGCCAAGAGAGATTAGAAGTCAGAGTAATCCCCAAAAGAGATATATCATTTTGCCTAGAAATCGGATTGTCACCAAAGATAAGCATAGGAGCAGAAGAATCCTTTTTGCGAGATCAAAGACAACTTAGTTGATTGCAGAATTACCTGAATATCCGCTTTTAAGGAGTTGGTAACAGATTTTCGAGAAGTTGAAGCTGATTGAGCAGAGCAAGGTTTCTCAAAATGGAAAGTGGAATGCAATGTGCTATCATCGGCAAAACTATGGATAGGATTTCCAGTCAATGGAAGAAGATCATTAATATACAAGAGGAAAAGAGTAGGGGAAAGAACTGAACCTTGAGGGACACTGGCATTAGTGGAGAAGTTAGAAGACAGAGAGCCATCTACCATCACCCTCAGTGAGCGATCAGAGAGAAAACTGGATAACCAATTACAAAAAACAAATGGCAAACCATAAGATGAAAGTTTGTTTAGAAGACCTTTATGCCAAACACGATCGAAAGCCTTTGAGATATCAAGAGTAACTACTTGTGTTTCACCGAACCTTTCCATTGAATTAGTCCATAAATGGGTAATATAAGCAAGAATATCACCAGTGGATCGACACTGACGGAATCCATACTGGCGATCGTTAATCAGACGCAAGGTTTCTAGGTAGTTTAAGAGTTGGCGGTTAATGGATTTCTCCATTACTTTAGAAAGAGCAGAAATAATTGCAATGGCACGATAATTGGATGGGAAGGATTTGTCACCCTTTTTAGGAACTGGCTGGATATGAGCAAATTTCCAAGAAGAAGGAAAAACACCTTTGGAATAAGAAAGTGAAAAAATGCAGCAAATAATAGGAGTAAGTTCAAGAGCACAGGTTTTGAGAACGAGTGGAGAAATACCATCAGGACCTGGAGCTTTCTTAGCATCAAGAATCGTCAAAATCCTTCTGACGGAAGACCACAGGAGGTATTGAATGGAGCGTATTGGGAATGGTGGGAGGTGTTTTACCAAAGTCATTAATACATGAGTTGGATGAAAAATGACATGCTAGCAGGTCAGTTTTATCATGGGCTCAAGTGACAACAGACCATCTGATTTGCACAGAGGTGGGAGCTGATATGGGCAAAAGTTGCGGCCAATAGCTTTCGCAAGAGACCGGAATGCTCGGCTACCATTAGGGCAAGAAGCAAGTTTTGTACTATTAGCCTGTTCAAACTCTAGTTTGGACTGATTAATAACTGCTTGATAATTGTTGCGAGCTTTGGTGTAGGCAGAAAATGAAACTGAAGAATTAGAAACAAGTCAATTACGATATGCAACATTCTTCTCTTGAACAGCCTTAGCACATTTATTGGAAAACCAAGGTTTAGATAAAGGACGAGATTTTAAAGTGGAGTGTGGGATAAAGGATTCCATTCCTGTGAGAATAATTTCACTGACACGATCTGAGCAAACATTGACATCAGAGGTTTTGAAACAGTAATCCGACCAAGGAAAAGAAGAAAAGAAATCTCGCAGGTCATCCCATTGTGCATTCTTGTAATGCCAAACAACACGAGGTTGGGAATAGCCATGAGATAAAGGCTCCATTGGAGAAGAGACAATCACCAAGTTGTGATCTGAAGTGCCTAAAGGACCTTTCACTTCGACCGTGTACTTAGAAGGGTTATTTGTGAGAAAACGATCAAGCGTGTTGGCTGTATGATTAGGATTGTCCGGTATTCTTGTAGGTAAATGAACAATCTGTGCAAAATCATTAGTACTTGCAAAAGCCTCAGCATCTCGACCAGCTGGGTCGGTGTGGCTAGAAAACGGAATCCAGCTGGAGTTGTGAACATTAAAATCACCAAGGAAAATTACCTCACTGTTAGGAAAGTTGGACTGGAGAAAGTCAAGTTGCAAAGAGAGGAAGTCAAAGAGCTCCAAGTGATTAGTGGAGTTGGGAGAACAGTAGAGACAACAGATGAATTTGACACAATGAGGTAGAGAGATTTTAAGCCAAAGAAGATCAAAGAGAGGAGATTCGAAATTGCCAAGTCTCTGACACATGGAATATCAGAACGGACATATGCACAAGTACCACCTTTGATGCGAAAGGAATCATACAGCGAATAATTTGAGCATCTGAGATTAGCAGTAGTTGAATTAACCGATAACTGAGATTCTGTCAGAAAAAGTACATGGGGTTTGGCAGACTGCAAGTGGAAATGGACATCGTTGAGATTAGAATTTAGACCACGCATATTTGTGAAATGAACTAGGAAGTGTTTGAGAGGTTTAGATCTTTTCGCAGATAAGCTTGCTCTATTAGTTTGACAATTCATGGTGTATTCGATAATAAGAAAAAGTGGGTGGGACATGCTGTGTGAAGTAATGAAATTTTTGGATATGGTGTACACATGGTAAGAATATACCCAGATCCTTGACATAACGTGGCCTCGACAATTCCCCCCCCCGCACACATACACACTACTCGGACTCCCTCCAGTCACTATCTGGCAGAGTAGAAGTAGCAAGATTATACACTAGCTGATCCGGAAGCTTCCTAGAGAGTTACCAATAGGTTCGGTCCGGTGTACTAACTAGCGGCGGGCCTGCGAACACTGTTTTAGAGCTGTACCCTCGAAATGTAAGGAATAATGGATCTCACCATGACGTTCATCATAACCTCAAAAGTCATCAATCATACTGCATGATGGAAGAGATGACTGGAACTTAGCTCTAGGAACTAAACATGAGTTCCACCACTTCAAGCCTCCAACAAGTAAAGTGGTAGTATTGCACCGGTTGATGAGAGTCATTTACCACCTAGTATTGCCTGGTAACATTGAGGGGCGGCATTCCTCCATGTGGTGTAGGTGCCACACCTCGACCCCCTGCTTACGTTGGTTCACACCTGGGTGGTCACCCACTATGTACTTGTGCATGGAGGTTATACCCAGAATTACTAACAGTCCCACCATCGTGAAGGTACCAGTAGAGGATTTGGCTGTCACAGACCGTTCGGACTTCGCCGAAATTGGGTCCACTTCACTTGAGTGTCACCCGAATATCAGTTCCATCAGCGTTTTAGACTCCCAGGTAGCAAAGTACAGCTTGTCTGGCATATCTGAGAGAATGTCTGTGATAACCTCAAGGACCAAGTACTATAATACTGGTGTACCTGGTATGCCTCTACATGGCAGAGTCTGGACAACGTTGGGTCCCATTAGGGGCCCAGTGGCTAAATGGCCAGAGGAACAACGGTACACAACACTACACATATACAAAATCTATACACCTTTAAATCTCTGGCATTGACAGCGTTCTATTTCACACCCACAATGTATAGTACGCGGAAATGGACGAAACTCCTGGTGCTGTTTGACACTAAACACACTATATACTATATATATATACACTGGTGTTCAAAGAAACTGCATCACTCCTTAAAATTGTAATTGTCGTCCGAATAAACTAAGAATATGGCAATATTTCTTACAGACTGCATCAGATAAGATTGACACGCGTAGGTGATCACGTAATATTGCATCAGCTGTTACTTTCAGCTATATAAGCACGCTCTGTAAGGGTTGCAGTCATTCCTTATTTAGCATTAGCATTAGTAGAGGCATTTGATGCAAGAAAGCAAGCTTATGAAGCATCAGCCAAAAAAATAATAATAATAAAAATAAAAATAAATAAAGTAAAAAAAAATAAATAAAAAATAACCACTTCCACTTCACCCCTCTGTTCGTTCGAAATACCTGTCCAGCTGAGCTTTAAACGTATTTAGGCTATCAACTTCCACGACAAGGGATGGAAGTCTGTTCCACCTACCAACCACCCGCTGGCTAAAGGCAAATTTCCACACATCTATCCTACATCTGTCTTTCCTCAATTTGAATTTATGCCCTCTCAGGTGATTATTCTGAGCAAGAGGAAGAATCCCATCAGCATTGAGCATGCTCAAACCATTCAAGGCTTTGTACACCTCTATCAGATCACCTCGCTGGTGCCTAGTCTCCAGACACTGTAATTCGCAAAACTTAAGCCTTTCTTCGTAAGAGCACCCCTTTGTTCCATTCACTAATCTTGTTGCCCTTCTCTGTACTCGTTCCAGCAGCTCTACATCCTTCTTGAAATGAGGCCTCCAGGCCTGTATACAGTACTCTAGGTGTGGCCTGGCCATTGCCTTATACAAGGGAATAATCACCTCCTTATCCCTGCTAGAAAAATTCCTATATATCATTGACAATACACCATGAGCTACTCTTGCAGCCCGTCTGCACTGCTCAGAGAACTTCATATCTGCCTGCACAACCACCCCCAGGTCCCTTTCATTCTCTACCAGTGTCAGTGTAGTACCACAGAGTTGATACGTTGCTCTGGGGTTGCTGTTTCCCATATGTAGTACTTTACATTTGTCAATGTTAAACTTCATTTGCCACCTCTCAGCACATCTGCTCAACCTTTCCAGATCCTGTTGCAGCAGCATAGTGTCAGTAGTGTCCTTGACAACCCTGCCAACCTTCGTATCGTCTGCAAACTTGGACATTAAGCTTGATATACCATCCCCAATATCATTTATAAATACAGAAAACAATAAAGGACCCAATACTGAACCCTGAGGGACTCCACTAATAACATTAGTCCATGATGAGCAGTGTCCATTAATTACCACTCTCTGTCTTCTCCCCCTCAACCACCGCTATTTGTGTCAGGATGGCGAGTTACGTGCAGTTGACGCCACGAAGAAAGAGTGTTATTGTTGCTTTACGTGAGGAAGTAGTAGTAGTAGTAGTGGCATGTGATGCAAGAAAGCAATTGTATGAGATTATGCAGCATCAGCCAAAAAAAAAAAAAAAAAAAAAAATCACACCATTCCCTCCAAATGCCTGTCCAGTTCCTCCTTAAATTTATTCAACCTATCAACTTCCACAACTACAGATGGAAGTTTGTTCCAGCAATTAACCACCCGCTGGCTAAAGGCAAATTTCCGCACATCTATTCTACATCTGTCTTTTCTTAATTTGAATTTATGCCCCCTTAGGTTCGTAATCTGAACAAGTGGAAGGATCCCATCAGAATTCAGTGTGCTCAACCCATTCAAGGCCTTATACACATTAATCAGATCACCGCGCAGGTGCCTAGTCTCCAGCCACTGCAATTTGTTTTGCAGTGGCTGGAGTCTTGTATTGGCATAGTCTCTTCTGCACGCTTCAGTGTCTCCAAATATTCCTCTGTCCTATAATTTTTGGTCTCGTGTTTGCTGTGGACGCTGTCTTTCTTGAGGATACTCTTCTCTTCACTTTTCCAATCAATTTCTTACTCCTATTATCCCGTTGGTACTGGGTCAATTGCCCTATCTTGAGTCTTAATTCTTCTACCTTCTGCTTTAGTCTTCTTTCCCAAGATGGCGGTTCCTTGTTTTTTCGGTTTTTCTGCTGCTTGTCTCCCGTTTCTCTTCCATTAATCCTAGTGACTGCTGTGGCAGCACAGTATACGGCGTTGCACGTATACTGGGCTGCCAGCGTTGCACCATTGTTGTTGAGGTAATGTGGTATTCTTTACCAATTGAGGTGGTCCATGACTCCCCAGAGGATTCTATTGAGCCTCTGCTTCGCTATCACATGGGTCTTTGTTAGATCCATTCCTTCGAATTCTGTTAGGAACTACTTCCACTCGTCTTCTATTCTGGATATCATGACCTCTCCACTTCAGCTTCACATGACCTCTCTTTCCATTTCAGCTTCTCTCGGGTGTAATTCTTGCTTTACCTCCTCTGGTTCCGTGTTGTCCATATTCTTTGTTCTTTTTAGTTGATCGCTCACGTCCTGCTTGATTTTTTCCAAGATTGCAGTAGTTATCAGGTTCTTCATGGCGATGGTCTGTCTCTGGTCGGCTGTTCGCTGCTCAGTGACGTGAATACCTGGGAAATGTTCCAACCACTTGGTAAGTAGTCTCGACCTGTACCTTGCTATATCGGTCTCTTGCTTGTTTATTTCATAGTATTCTCGCATAATGTACGTATTCATTTCGATGCTCCACATGATGCGTTGTCGTTTTCTTCCTTCATGGATGGTCACTAGCGCAATTGCGCAGGAAGCACTTCCAATTGGTGGAGCTGAATGTGTTTGCCCTTCTCTCGTAGTAGCTATATGAGGCACACGCGCCTTGCTCCACTGTCTTCCCTCAAGAAACTGTCTCCGACTTTTGAACCGATCCCTCTGTCTAAGGTCTGAACACGGGTGACTTTATCCTGCGCCACAGTAGATGAAGTATGATTATTATTTCTCTTTGACATCATCCATCTATGGATTGTGGACCTGTTTAACTTATGCCCAGTGGTAGTACTAGTTTTTGAGAGTGACACCATATGGCACCACAATCTACCTTAGCTGCCACTCCAATCTAGAGGAAGGTAGGCCCGTTGGAGCAACTTTTGAGATGTTTATTTTATTATTATTTATTTTTATTATTATTCTAATTTATTACTATTATTATTATACCGTCCCCCAGCGTGATACAACCGCGTTCACCTCTGCCAAAGTGGGACTCGAACCTGGGTCTATCAAGCTGGTAGTCCAGTCTCGTAGCCACTGGGTCATCGCACCACTTTTCTTTTATTATTATTATTATTATTATTATTATTATTATTAGAGGAGGAGCATGAAAGCCCAGTGGTTACCATGTCAGCCCAAGAGTCCCACAGCGGCCAAAAGCAGAATAGCAAAAGTCGTTTCATCGGAAGTGGCACCATCTGGTGCCACCCTTAATAACCAACACCCATCACTGGGTGCAAGCAGGGCTGAACAAGTCCACCTCCATAGCGGGATGAAGATGTTGAATAGAAGTACTGAAATAGTGCATTGTACGCAGTGCACGATAAAGTCACTCACATTCAGAAGGGTCAGTTTGAAAAGTTGACAACAGAAGCATGCTGTGCTGTACTGCATACGGCTACCACCAGGAAAGGAAAAATCCATCCATACCGACCAACTAGAAGTGCTTCCACTGAAACTGCGCTAGTTGTGACAGAAGCACTTCCACCAGAGACGTGAATAAAAGCTAACGCGTCAAGTGGAACGTCGAAATTAATACGTTCACATACAAACGTACTATGAAGTAACCAAGATCTCTATCTTGGTCACTTCATAGTAAGTATTTACAGTATGGCAGGAGGGAACTAGTGAAAGGAACAATTCCAGAAAGTCCGGATCACTAAAAAGCGAATAGCAGACCAGAGAAGGACCATTTTCACGACGAACCTGATAGTTCCTACGGTCCTGGAAGAAATCAAGCAGGAAGTCAATCACCAATTATAAAACAGAACAAATAATACAGAAAACTGAATCAGAACTAGAGGAGGAAAAGTACACCTGGAGCGGTCGAATGGGAATAGACTGGGTTATGATATCCAGAGTAGAAGAAGGCCCTAGCAGAGACACAACCGAATCCTGTGGCAAATCACAGACCGCCTCAATCGACGAAAAATTCAGATTACCACAATAACGAAGTAACGAGAGACACCATTCACAGAGAGCATACTGCGTTGCCTTAGCAGCCACCAGGATTAACCGAAGAGAAACAACAGACCAAGAACAAATAACCACCTAAGGCCTCAGTAGAAGAGCTAAGAGTCAAGATAGGCCAGCTAACTCGGTAACAACAGGGAAATAGAAGAAGCTGATCGGAAAAGTGAAGAGCATCTTCAGAAAAGACAACACTCACTGCAAACACAAGACCAAAAACAGTGGATAGAAGAATACCTCGCACTCAGCAAGAGACTACACCAATACAGAGAGAGCGTGCAGAGGAAAACAAACAACCGAATCCTCAATTAAAACCAAAGAGCCGTCTACAGGAGCCCAGTGAAGGAGAATAACACACTATTCGACACGAAAGCACTCGAGGAGCTCTGGAACAACCTATGGAGTAGTGACGTTGAACATAATGTCCAGACCCCCTATCCTGGACATTATGTTTCATTCAAGCACGGGAGAAAACTATGGACACACAAGAGATGCTAAAATGGGGGCTTCATGGTATAAGAAGTTCAGCAGCATACACAAGCAACTAGCAGTGCAGTTCACCAAGGGTAGTCACCCACACCCCCAGAGACGATCCCAGAGTTTCTGACTAAAGGAATCACCTACCTAAATAAGGTATGTGATTCTTTTAGTCGGATGCTCTAGGATTAGTCTCCCAACAATGTCTCCCAACAATGCACAGGATCCTAACTGCATAGCCAAGAAGATATCAGACCAATTATACAGAGTGATTCACTACCAGTGCGACAAACTTGCAGGAGGTGTAGGGGGCACAAAGACGAATTGGAATCACATAGCATTGCAGGGTCCGAAATGCCTTCGTCATGCGGTAGAGGACGTTGAACGGGAGGTCGCGTGAACAGCGATCCCGCTGGAAGTCAGCATTTGCGAACCGTTTCTGTTGAAGAAACCAAGTAGCAAAAGTCCTCCGGAGTGGATAATCCACAGGCTCCAATGATTGGACGCGTTGCAGATGGTATGAACTCACTTGGTTTGTTGACAGTATCCTCCATACAGTGGATTGGGAAATACCCAATCATTGGCCTATCGCTCGAGTACTCGTACTCGGATTGCCTTCTGCAAGACGTAGGACATTCTCCTCATTGTCCGGCGTCCTCGTCGTTCGCTCTCGATTCATGGTACCTCTCGTGAAACAACCAGTCTCACGTAACCTGTGAGGATCACGCCTGTGCGGGAAACGTTCCTAGTACAAGAGCAGAGCGGCGCGCCCGTTGCAGTCCGCAGTTCCATACGCGAGGTGCACGTCGGCCAGTTCAACGTTTGAATACTCGTCCATCCTACTGCCTCGGGAACCGGTTCGCAAATGCTGACTTCAATTTATCTGCCATGCGCGAGTATTATTGTGTGTAAATTGCGTGTTCTACGGTCGATTACATTGTTTTGCTGGACGAAAAATCCGATTTTCCTGGGGTAAGCATGTAAGTACAGTAAGCTTTGTGTGTCTGCAGGATTCTTCGAAATATCCCGCCCCCCGTTCCAAGCCCAAACTCTAGGAATAACAGAGAGCAGGTATCGCTCAGGTCTAATGGTGTCCACATCCAAAGAGACTATTGTGTAACATTAACTGTCTTGTATCTAAAGCCGGCCACTCACGTTCCAATTCCGCGGTACGAAAAAACTGAAGTGATTTTGAATGTGAGCGTGTGGGCGCGATCAATCCAATCTGTTCGATTTTGAAGCCAGAAAGTTCAGGTTGAGTGCAGCTGTACGACCGTATTGGATGCAACATAATTTGAACGCCTGTGTGCATGAACGATTCAATCGTGTGGTTTGAGTTCTTCCATTCAGTTCCATTTTTTTACAGAAAGACAAATTATAATTTTGTCTCTCTGTCATAATTAAGTCTGTCTTTCTGTTATAATTAAGTTTGTGTATAATTTTGACAAATTATACACAAACTTTCCTGCCTAAATTTTTTAATTATACAACGAATACTGCCTTTGGAAAGTAAAGTCACCAGAATATCATGATAAAAACGCAAGAAGAGCCTTAGTGGCCAAATTCAAAAAAGTATATCCTGAGGTATTCGTTAAGAAAAAAGATTAATAATTTTAGAACCTCTTATAAAAGAGAGCTTAAATTGGTTCAAGACTCAATGTGATAATTCTAAATAACTGTCCTCGTCCATTCACCTTTGAATGGACGAGGACAGTTATTTAGAATTGGTATGATAAATGAGATTAGATCATTTATCATACCAAGGGCCCCGAACCGAAGTTCTTTTTACGAATACTGAGCTGGAATCTGCTTTCTCAACCTTAAGGGATAATAAATGTCCTGGACAGGATCTCCTTGGGGTTTCTGTACTTAAAATATTTTGGAAAAATTGCCCATTAATTATATTAAATCTTTTGAATGCTTGGCTGTCTTCGGGATTATTCTCGCTGGCTTGGAAACAGGGTAGACTTAAACTTCTGCTTAAGTCCTTTGACAAACCCTCCAATGATCCGGCCTCTTACAGGCCCACTGCACTGCTGCCCATTCTTGGCAAAGTCTTGAAAAAATTGTTTCTCGTCTTCTAAATTACTATTTAGACAGAAACCTAAGTTCCCCACTTCAATTTGGCTTTACACGTGGAAGGACTTCTGTTGATGCTATTTGTCAGGTTTTGAGTTCTGTTCAAAATTCCAGTTCTAAATATGTCCTCGGTCTCTTTGTTGATTTCAAAGGGGCACTTAATACTGTTTGGTGGCCGAATGTCCTAGCGAGGTCCAGAGAGGTCGGGGTTGGTCTCTGCTCATATTTACCGTCTCCTTTCGAATTACTTTGATTCTCGCAGCATCACAGTTTCCTCTGGATTCTACTGTTTCCAGATCTGTTTCTAGGGGGCTGCCCTCAGGGCTCTGCTTTTGGCCCTGTGTGCTGGAACATGGTCCTTGATGGGTGGCTCTCAGTTGATCGAGACAACATCTTTCAGATAGATTATGCAGACGACCTTGCTATTCTGATTTTTGGTAATTCCCGCCGAGAGCTAGAGTGCAGAGCAAATGAAGTTCTAGAGGACTTGAATATCTGGTGTCAAACACATAAACTTCAAATCTCGACTAATAAAACAAAACAAATGTTGCTAAATGGCTCTCTTGATGTGAATAGACCACCTGTTATTAAGTTGAGTGGAGAAATGATTAGGAGTACTCGGCAGCATAAATACTTAGGAATTTATTTTGATGACCGTCATAATTTTAATTACCATGCAAAATATGTACTTCAGAAAATAAAAGCTATGACATATAAAATTATTAAGATTACCAGGAGTACTTTTCGGGTGAAGAAATCTTCCATTAAATTATACTACTTTTGTATATTTATACCAATTGTGTGCTATGCGGCTGGGGCCTGGGGATACAGAATCGGTAACTCCCTTGTTCAAAGATATCTTACTCAAGCACAAAGATTCTTTCTTCTCGATGTAAGTAGAGCTTGTCGAACTGTCTCTACAGCTACTCTCCAAGTCCTCAGTCATCGACTGCCAATCCAATATGAAGTAATGTTACACTATCTTTTATATTGTAGAAGAAAAAACGTTCCTGCGATTGTAAATGGTATAACATATAATACTGACTTGCACGAAAACGTAGACATTAAAAGAATGAGAAATGAATGTTGTAGAGCATGGCAAAATACTTGGTCTACCCCTGAAAGGATAACCGAGATAGCAGACAACTTGCATGAACAACTGCAGGAAATATCCGCAACGTTTCAATGTTTTTCAATTGCATTTGACGAAAGTAACGATATTCAAGACGTGGCGCAAGTTTTACTGTTTCTTCGAGTCTGCGATGACAATTTGAAAGTGACTGAAGAGTTTTTGGAAATTATTTCCAAGTGATCGGAAATTTTTGGAAGACATTTGTTCCTCTCAAGCGACTCGTGGCTGTGACTACCGGTGGCGCCCCAGCATTGACAGGCAAAGTTAAAGGATTTGTATCAACACTAGAAGCAAAACTGAAGGACGAGCATCCGTACAAACAAAAATTGCAATCTTTCCACTGCATTATTCATTAACAGGTTCTGTGTCTGAAAATACTGAAAATGGACTATGTGCTGAAGACTGTGAACTTCATCCGATCCAGAGGATTGCATCACCGCCAGTTTTCTCTCCTTCTTAAGGATTTGGAAAGTGAATTTGAAGGGCTGCCGTAGTACACAGAGGTTCGTTGGTTGTCTTGCCACAACGTACTAAAGAGGTTATTATTATTATTATTTTTTTACTTTTGAAAGAAATAATACTGTTCCTAGAAATGAAAGGTCAGGATGTATGGCTTCTGAAAGATCAGTCTTGGGTACAAGATCGGGCTTTCCTAGTAAACAGAGTATTACAGGTCAACTAAACGATCTAAACATCAAACTACAAGGGAAAGTTCATTTGTTTGATAACTGACATGCACGATGCACTAGCTAGTTTTCAAAAAAAAAAAAAAAAAAAAAAATGATAGTGTGGCAAAATCAATTAAAAGAGGATACTCTGAATACTTTTCTATGTGTGAACAGTTGGAAAATCGGAGTCGAAGTTATACCATTTCAAAATATTGTGACAGAATAGAAAAGATTAAAGACGAATTTGATTGGTGCTTTAAAGATTTCAAGCAGCACCAAGATTTTTCTTTTTTCACGGGTCCTTTTAATTTTAATGTCGAGAGAGCTCCCATTTTCATAAAAATGGAACTAATTAACCTGCAGAATGACTCAATTTTAAAAGGGAAATACCAAGAAGTTGGGATCCCAAAAATCTACTCGTATTTAGCGCAAAAATACCCAGAGATAAGAAAGTTTGCCGCACAAATTCTATGTTACTTTGGGAGCACATATTTATGTGAACAACTGTTTTCGCATATGAAAGCTAAAAAAACAGCCCGCAGATCAAGGCTAACCGACGCCAATCTTTCTTCCATAATGAAGGTTGTCTTCTCAATCTTGAACTCCAAATCTCGCGAATCTGGTTGCAAGCAAATGAAGTTAAGTGTCTGGCAAAAAAAATGGCTTCGGTTACCTAATTTCATGTATATTCCCTCGTTGAAACGTTGTATTATCTGGAATAAACTTGCTTTTCATTATTCGTTCTGTTGTTTATTCAGACTTTTATTTCCTTTCAATTAGTTTCTAGGCAAAATGATATATCTCTTTTGGCGATTACCCTGACTTCTAATCTCTCTTGGCACAAGCACATTACAAATATTGCTTCCTCTGCATCTAAAAAACTTGGTTTTCTCTTTCACTCTCGGCATTACTTTTCTTCCAAACAGCTGTTCACTCTGTACAAATCGCAAATCCGCCCTACCATGGAATACTGTTCCCACATCTGGGGTGGTGCCCCCAAAACCCCTCTCGGGCTTCTTGATTCCGTTCAGAAGAGGGCAGTTAGGTTAATTAATGATTCATCTCTAACAGAGTCTCTCCACTCACTGTATCATAGACGTACTGTTTCTGCTGCATGCCTCTTCTACAAATATTCCCATGGGCACTGTTCTTCTGAATTGGCTTCTATAATTCCCGCTCTCTCTTCCAAAACAGTATGAACACGTGCCGCCACCAGCCAACATCCATTTACTGTCCAACTTCAAACTCACAGAATCAACTTTTCATCTTCTTCATTTATTCATTCAACTGCTGTTTTCTGGAACGACCTTCCATCATACCTATTTCCTCAAAATTACAAAAGTTCAAGTCCCATGTCAACAAATATCTTCTTTCGTCTTCTCAACCTCCAACCCAAGCACGGTACTAAGTACTATAGGTTCTAATACCTCTCGTGTTTGTGGTTTACATAAAAAAAAAAATAATAATAAATAAAAAAAATAGTTATTAGTGCATGCATTCTCGGCTGCGAGTATCAATCAGTAACAACCGAGCAATTAAAAAGCGTCTTTAGGCTTAGCAATAGCAAGGTTTAAAGGTCGTGCGCGGCCCGCGTTAGGTACACTAATACGGGAAAATGGCCGCGGCCCAAATGAGTTTGTGTTCTTATCTCACATAATATGTTAAATAAGACATTGTAAACACGACTCATGTAAATAAGACTTGTTTAAATATTTCAGCTGATGGGCCCACATGTACTGCAAAGTAATCCTCGTGAATGTGGTAACTGGAAATGAAGTACTTGCGAGTTAGCCACCTAGTCTGTGGCTGTCCAGGAGTGAATTCTATAGAATTAATAAACTGATAGTAATAATAATAAAAAAAATCATTAACAACTAACTCTAAAACTTCCAGCTTAATTAATTAATGATCGCCAGTATCAATCCTATTGCTGTCATTCTTAAAGAGGTTATGCTTATATCATTATTGTTTGGATAACATGTTTAATCTACGTTATCCAAATGTGCCTCAGATCTTAGTATGCAGCAAATGATTTTGTAATATACATGTACTTTACTTATTTCAGCCTGGATTGTAATAAATAATAATAATTATTATTATTATTAGCCATATGGTGCAAGGAAGCCTTGAATCTTTTACTGCACCAGCCAAAAGAAATATTTCTGAGTTACCCTGAGAGAGAGAGAAGTAGAAAGGAATCACCAAGAAAAAATTATGATATTCAGCTAAGCCCATACTCACCGGATCTGAGCCCCTTGGGGAATTTTGAAAGATAAAGTAATTCATCGTATTTCTGCTGTGTTTAATATAATAACCAAATAATAGTAATTCATGTTTTATATCTGCATAATCTGAAAACTGATAACAAAAAACGAAGAGTTCATGAAAAAGAAACCACTTCATTTACGCGAATCAAGGACATTTCTTTTCTGGCATCCGCCATATTGCCCATCCCGCTCAGTAGACAGCAAAAAACAATATCCAGTGCTTCGGCTGAAATACACGGTACCGTATACAGTAAGCCTCTACGATATGTATGAAAAACCAGTTAGGCAATAATGTATGTAGCCCATTATAATTAGGCACGTTTTTTTTTTTGTTTTTTTTTTAATTATTTGAATTTTTTTTTCTTTTTCTGTGATAATAAAAGTAAATATATTTATTTTCTGATCAGTTAATTACTAAGATTATATAATTTTACACAAGACTTAATACAACTCCAGTTTTACGTGCTCAAAAATTAGCCGTTCAATTTAATTACAACTGTACACTGTTTATTTCTTATACTTTATATATCTTTTTTAGGCGTTTTCTTCTCTCTCTCTTTATATAGTGTAGTCAGTGATCACCGAATTACCACCTAATACCGTATTGAACTACCGTTTCGCACGGATAACAGCCACCATTCGCCTAGGCATTGGCATTATCACTGTCTGAACCGTCCGTGAGGATCTACAGTCATGCTGTAGATCCTCACGGACATCCCACAGGTGCTCGATTAGAATCCAGTTAAGCTGTCATACATCTTAACTGGATTCCAAAGTTAAGATGTATGGCATCTTAACTTTGGAAGCGCAAGTTTCAAGGTTAAGATGTATGACATCTTAAACTCCAAACATCATGACAGTGAGGGCCGATGACATGCCGCATTATCGTCTTGGTAGTTTCCGTTTCTGTACGGAAAAAAATGCAACATGGCAGGGTGTACATGGTCTCCTTAAGAGCTGCCGGTAGGTCTTCCCAGTGAAATGTCGGTACATACGCACTAGGGGACGATCACAAGTTCTTACTAGCAAAACGTGTCCCGTATTAAGCAACCACCGTCACCTGCCTGGACAGCAGGCACTATAAACGATGGGTTCGTCGATTCGTATTGCTTGCGTCACACACGAAGGAATCTTTCGGCGTGTTGCACCAGGTACAGTATTTGGACTCATCCGACCAGCACACTCATTTCCTGTCCTCCAGTATCCAACCAGCATAGTTCTGTCTCCTTTCCTCCCATCTCCCCCCCCCCCCGATTCTTCTTCTTCTGGTGAAGCATGGGCATGCTTCACTTAATGGGACCCAACGTTGCCCCACTTCACCCCGTGGAAGCAGACCAGGTACAACATTATTATAGTTATTTACTCTGGCAGGTCCTGCCACCCAATTTCCTGAGATTTCGGTGGCAAGGACCTAAAAAAAAAACGTAGGGGAACGCTGAAGTTGGAAAAGCCAAAAACTGGAAATCGCGGTTAATTTGACATTTAACTGTACTTTTAACTGTCTTAAACTGCCAAGAAATGTGTTTTTAGTGAACTCCCCCACCCTCTTTTCATGGTGAGGAACACTCTCTTCTCCAGTGAATTCCACTGTTTTTGACATCACCATCGTCTTCATCAACCCCAAAAACGCTATAGGGAACTAATTCCACTGCTCTAGGTACATTATAACATTTGTCTGTTTTCTCTCCCCCACCTGTGGACAATGGTGGTCAGCACAAAACTTCGCTGACGGACTGTTCAGCCGCTATTCCACCTACAGATCTGCACCTTTTCACGAGAACCCACAAACCCCGTTAAACCGAATTGGCTCGATAATCCGTATTTTACCCGATGTGGAGGGAAAACCTGATAATAACAAAGACACCATGCAGCAAAACCCAAACGATGATCCTATTATCATTGAAAACCAGGATGAAGCTGTGGACTCCCGCTCTGGGGCTCTCAGACAAGCAAGAAAAAGAACAGGAAGGCAACAGTGCCAAATTCACAGCAGGAGACACGCTCACACACTGAGCCTAAGAAGCCAAAAGAAACACACGACAATATCTTCATGGAAGGTCAGAGAGGATTGAACAACCTCTGACCACAGACTGGCCAACTGGGAACAATTTCATGGCTCTGCCCAAACATATGATTACACAACCCTTACCCTGGACCAACAGCAACGTACTATTGAGAAGTCAAAAGACGCCAGCGAGGAGAAA
The DNA here is from genome assembly GCF_048544385.1 of Mastigoproctus giganteus. Classification (NCBI taxonomy): domain Eukaryota; kingdom Metazoa; phylum Arthropoda; class Arachnida; order Uropygi; family Thelyphonidae; genus Mastigoproctus; species Mastigoproctus giganteus. Next base: position 163,968,180 of record NC_143580.1, on the reverse strand, counting down.
CAACCAGAACCACGATGTGCACAAACCGATGATTACCAGAAGTGAGGAGAGGGTGTCTTTTGGCTCATTTGCCGTGGAACTATATATCAGAGTGTGCAGAGAATTGTTATTTGGGGTATTGTTCTTGCATTCCCCATATGTATTTCAATGTCACCTCTTGCCCTGCTGAGTCCGTTCAATGCGATGCACCATTCACCTATGAACATCCACTTTGCGTTATCCTTTTCAGTTTTGTCAGCGGGAGGTGGTGTGACACGTTCAACACCATTCCCTGTAGACCATAATCACAGTGGGCTGTGAGCAACCGACAAGACATGCCATTTCCAATATGGAAGCGCCCAATGCACGAGATCATCATGCCCTTTTGAAACTCCATGATATCTTTACCTACTTCCCATAACTGCTACTTTATCACTTTGACTTACATAACTAGATGCAAATTACCACTGCTCTAGCATAGGAAGCTATTCAGCTTTTTATACTGCAAGTTATACTACACAGTCCATTACGGATGGGGTGGTCATAATTCAGTGATAACTGACTGTTTATATCTTACATAAACACTCAGTTATCACTATTGCATACGTAAGATAGTTATCACTATCTTACATATCAGTTATCACATACGTAAGACTCGTGTTTATGAGTCTTACGTAACAATTCATGCAATATCTAAAGCTAATGATATTCATCAAAACCACAGTTAATCCATAATTTATTTTTTCCACTCAGTTTGCATGGAAAAAAAAAAAAAAAACTTGCCAGGTTTCTGTTCCTTAAATTTGAATTAAATTTGGGATTGCTTGGCAAATCTAAAACAGCTAAATATAAAGTGCAGCGTAAAAAGGATTCTAACTCTGGACTTTCGAAAAGGTGAGCGGAGAACAGTGGTTATAAGTTATAACCATTGTGCTACCAACAAAGAACCCTGAGACAGATGAACATAGTGAAGACAATAAGTGCGTAACCATATAAATATGTGAATGTGCCTAAAAAAACTAGCACATAATTGAATGTCCAATGTCTATCCGTCATGTGCCTTGCCTTAAGTACAATGTAAAGAAGCCCTAGTTAAGTATTATTTATATGGTGTAAAGAAGCCCTAGGCATTTATTAAAACTAAAAAAAAATAAAATAAAATAAAAATAAAGTAAAAATAATCATAATAAACTTCCTATTTGACTTGCTCCTCACATACGTATCTATCGAAAGGAATTTTGAATTTTCCCAAGCTATCAGCCTCAACCACCCATGGAGGCAACTCATTCCAATAATTAACAACTTACTGGCTAAAAGGAAACTTTCTGCAATCCAATCTAAACTGCAATCTAAACCTCTAACCCCCAAAATTTTATTGCATCTAGTTCTGGAATCATTTACGATGGTCAAATTTCACCCTCAATCGTTTTACTTTCATCTTGTTGAGCCTTATACACCTCAATAAAATTTCCTCTAAACTATCTAGTTTCCGAGCTCTGCATCCCACTATATAAAGCAATTGTGAGACTGCACTTTGATACAGTATTCCAAGTGTGGTCTCACAACTGCCTTCACAGTGGCATTTTGTAATTTCTAAAAGGAAATGTTTGATAAATCATTCAGAAGACACCATGGGCCCTCCTTATCAGCTTGGAGAATCTCATGTTTGACTGTATATAACAGCCAAATCTTTTTCTTCCTCTACTGTTTATAGCTGAATCCCAAGTGTGTAAGTTATTTTGTAGTTGCTATTCCCTAACACCATGCGTTTTGCTACATTAAAAGATAGCTGTAGCTATCACTTATCTGAAAACCTCTGGAGTCCATGTAAGTTGCCTTAAGCTGTGCTTAGTGCTAATCATTAACTACACTAATGCACTTGAATTTTATCACTACACTCTCTAGCCCTTCTTCAATGTCATTTAAGAAAATCAGAAACAAGAATAGTCTCAGTACCGATCCCTGGGGAACTGGCTTCTTATGTTAGCCCAATCTTAAAAATAGCTGCAAATAACAACATACCTCCTGCAGTAATCCTGCATACTCTCTAGGGATTTTCTCTGTGATTTCAACATGAGAGGGAAGTGTAAGAAAAATTGTTGAAGATTAATATAAAAAAAAGGCATGTTGGGTGAATGAGATCTATATAATTATATTAAGAGAGGCTGCAAAGGAGTTAAGCAAACTCTTAGCCATAATTATGAGACAATTTTTACATACAGGGAAAGTTCCTATGGACTAGAGATGTGCAATTGTGTCCTCAATTCAGAAGGGGGGGGATCAAAAGGTGACAAGAGTAATTACAGACCTGTTAGCTTAACTTCTGTTCCAGGGAAAATAATGGAATCACTGGTTAAAGAAGTAAGGCAGGACCATCTAGACAGGAAAGAAATTATACTGCAGCCACAGCATGTATTTTTATAGAGGCAACCTTGTCTAACCAATCTGATTGGAAATTATGATGCAATAATAAAGGAACTGGATCCAAAAAAATAATTTTGATATCACATAACCGAATTTCAGGAAAGCTTTTGATACTGTTGCAGAACCTAAAACACTACTGTATAAATTGGAGCAGTGTGGTGTTAATGGTAAGTTACTGTTATGAAAAGGCCTCTGTAGCCGAGTGGTAAGGAGCAGGAGTGCAGTAGCACACGCTCTTTGTCAAGCCCCTAACTGCTAAATATGGTCGATCTGCCAACCTGCACTGGACCAGCGTGGCAGATTATGGTCCATTTCCCTCAGCATGAGTTGTTCAGGAGGTTTCCATCCTGCAATGGGTTGATAATGGCTGCAGTTTACCTTTTTTTTTTTTTTTTTTACTGTTATGAAGAGATGGTTGAGTAGGAGAAGACAGAGTGTTCATCAATGGATACTGCTCTTCGTGGATTAATGTTATTAATGGAGTCCCCAGAGTCCAGTAACAGGCCCAGTATTGTTATCTATATTTATTAATAATATTGATAAAGGTATATCAGGCTTAATGTCTAAGTTTGCAGATGATACAAAGTTGGTAGGGTGGTTAATGACATTAATCAAGGCATGCTAATGCAACAAGATCAGAAAAATTAGGCAGACAAGCAAGATGTAACAGTTGAAATTCAACATTGACAAATGGAAGATATATGGGTAGAGTAATTCCAAATTAACGTACGAAATCAGTGGTTCTACATTCAGGGTAGTGGAAAATCAAAAAGATCTGGAGATAACTATGTAGTCAGATATGAAATTATCTGAGCAATGCAGAGAAGCTGCCAGGACAGCTCATGGGTTTTTTTCAATGATATACAGGAACTTTACCAGAAGGGATAAGAGGCGGTAATTATCCCAATGTATAATGCAATTGTTAGGTCACGTCTTAAATACTGCATACAGATCTGGCAGCCTCATTTTATGAAGGAAGTACATCTGTTGGAATTGATGCAGAGAAGAGCAACAAGATTGGTGAAGGGAATGAAAGGATGGTGCTACCAAAAAAGGCTTTAGTGGTAAGTTATTGTGGTAGGATGCTGGTGTGTGAGATGCTGGGTAAGATGCTGCAAATATTGCAACATCTAGAAACTAGGCAGCTGCAATGTGATCTGATTGAGTTTATAACATCACATGCCACTACTAATATTTACACGTTTCAGCTTATATAGTAACTTCTCATATGGGACAGAGTAAAAAGCTTTGCTGAAATCTAAGTAAACAATGTTGAAATTAAGTTCCTACATCCAGCTGAAGAATGACTCTAAAAAAAGGATAAATTTTAGTGTTAACATTAGTAAAGGCACATGATGCACGAAAGCAGGCTTATATAGCATCAGCCAAAAAAAAAAAAAAAAAAGAAAAATCTAATTTCACCCATCCACTGGCTCCAAATGATTGTCTAGTTCTGCCTTCAATCTATTTAAGCTATCAACTCCTACAATGACAGATGGAAGTTTGTTCCAGCAATCAACCACATGCTGGCTAAAAGTAACTTCCACAACTAGGATAGAATCCCATCGGCATTAAGCATGCTCAAACCATTCAAGGCTTTATACACCTCAATCAGATATCACCTTGCAGGTGCCTAGTCTCTAGACATTGTAATTTGCAAAACTTAAGCCTTTCTTCGTAAGTGCAACCCTTTGTTCCATTCACCAATCTTGTTGCCCTTCTCTGCACTCACTCCGGCAGCTCTGCATCTTTCCTAAAATGAGGCCTCCACACCTGTATACAGTACTCAAGGTGTGGCATTTGGCCTTATATAAGGGGATAATCACCTCCTTATCCCTGATAGAAAAATTCCTGTATATCATTGACAAGACACTATGAGCTACTCTTGCAGACTCTCTGCACTGTTCAGAAAACATCATATCTGCCTGCACAATTACCCACAGGTCCTTTTCATTATCTACGCTGTCAATTTAGTACCACACAGTTCATACGTTACTCTGGGGTTACTGCTTCCCATTTGTCAATGTTAAACTTCGGTTGCCACCTCTCAACCCATCTGCTCAAATTTTCTAGATCTTGTTGCAGCAGTGTACTGTCATTAACAACCCTGCTCACCTTCATATCATCTGAAAACTTGGACATTAGACCTGATATACCATCATTACCCCCGGGGGCTCACATCTGATGAATATGGGCTTGGCACACCCAGGGTCGTGAGCTGGATATTCACATTCTTCTCTTTCTTGGTGTTGCCCTTCTACTTTTCTCTCTCTCTCTCTCTCTCTCTCTCTCTCTCTCTCTCTGGGGAATTCAGAAATTTTTTTTTTTTTCCTGGTGCAGCATAAACCTCAGGTTTCCTTGCACCATATGGCTAATAATAATACTAATAATCAATATCATTAATAAATACAGAAAACATCAATGGACCCAACACTGAACCCTAAGGGACTCCACTAATAACATTAGTCCACGAAGAGCAGTGTCCATTGATTACCACTCTGTCTTCTCCCACTCAACCATCCCTTTGTCCATACCAGCAATTTGCCTCCACAGCCACACAACTCCAATCTGTGCAGCAGTCTTCCATGTGCAACAGTATCAAAAGCCTTTCTAAGATCCAAATATATGATATCAAAGTTATTCCCTGCATCCAGTTCCTTTGTGACCACAACATAGTATCCAATCAAATTGGTCAGACAAGACTTCCACTTAACAAAACAATGATGTGTCCAAGCTATAACTGAAGTCTTGTCTAGATGATCCTGCAGTGCTTCTTTAATCAGTGCCTCCATTACTTTCCCTGGAACAGAAATTAAACTAACAGGTCTGTAATTACTTGTGTCACCCTTTGATCCTCCTTGTGAATTGGGGTCACATTTGCTCATCTCCAGTCCATGGGTACCTCCCCTTAGTCCAAAGAAACTCTCATAATTATGGCTAAGGGTTTGCTTACTTTCTTTGTTGCCTCCTTTAATATAACTGGATAGATCCCATCCACCCCAGGTGCCTTTCTTATGTTTATCTTCAACAATTTCTCCTCCACTTTGCTCTCAGCTATAACAAAATCATCTAGCTCACTGCAAGAGTTTACTTCACCTCTGGCATTCCCCTTCCTGAATAACTCCTCATGTGTGAATGTAGATGCAAAATACTCATTTAGTTTGTTAGCCACCTGAGCAGGATCATCAACAGTTGAACCATCAATATCCAGTGGACCAATCTGATTCATCCCCTTCCTTCTAGAGTTTAAATAAGTAAAGAACTCTTTGCTGTTTTTCTTTGCATCTTTTGCCAAATATTTCTCTGCCTTTGCCTGCCTAACCTCCTTTGTGACTTGGTTACAGACCAGCTTATATCTATCATAGGCTTCTGTGTCACCCATTAATTTATATATATCCCATGCATTTTTCTTCTCTGCCACATGTCTCATTAGTTCATCTGACATTCATTTAGGCCTAAACCTTGAACAATATTTCTTAGTTGGTATGTAAAGCCTAGTAGCTTCCAAGATAAATTCTTTGAATGTTTCCCATTTTGAATTTGCTGTTGCTAACATCATCAGTTGGTCCCACCGTATAGAATTTAAATACTGTCTCATACCTCCATAGTCGCCTTTACGAAAGCAAAAACCCTTTCCATTACCCCTGACGGTAGTTACCTCTTTGAGTAAATCCCGCTTCAGCACACTGTGATCACTGTTACCTAGTGGTTCCTTTATCTGCAGATTCTTAATGCATGAAGAATCACTACTGATAATCAGATCAAGAGTATTACTCCCTCCAGTTGCCTCCCGAATATGCTGCTGTAGAAAACAATTGTCCAATAAATCCACAAAAGCCTTGCTAGTATGTGAGTGACTAACTTTACAAAACTTTATAACTTTACAAAACCATGTTAGAATCATTTAAATAGAAATTCCAATTCCATTTAAATGATTCTGTAATGCAGGTTTTATTACTGCCTCCATGATTTTCCCTAGCATGGAAGTCAAACCTCCTGGTCTAGTTACACACTTCACTCTTAAAGCCACCTTTATCTATTGGCTTCAAATGAAAATACAGATGAGACTCTTTTCATTTGAAGTTTCATCTGTTTTCAGTACTAAAACATGGCCCTTCAAACAAAAGCTGTTTTATTTATCTGGCCTGGTGATAAAATCCAAGAAGATTCAGAAACACTGCCAAAAAATTGATTACTTCAGCAAATTAAATGTATTCAAGGTACATTATTCACATTTCTATATTTCAATAAACTGATTAGACTCATCTGTCAGAGAGGCTCACTACGAGTTCTGGATTCCTCTACTCTTTAACAAACACACCAGACCACCAATCGAAACCCTTCCCTGGCTTTCAGGGTTCCCTCACTGTGTTTATTTATACAAGTGCCCAATCTATGATGACCTCAAAAACTTACTTATTTTAGGGACTGGCTCATCAGTAGAACATGAAAACCTCTTTATTACTGAAGAGAATTACAAATCCCTCGCACAATATTTCCAGTCTGTGAAACTAGATTGGGTGCCTCCGTAGCCAGGTAGGCAGGAGCAGCAGCTTGTAGTACACGTTTCTTGATTAGACCGCGGTTCAAGCCCATGACCACCAAATACGGAGGATGCGGAAAGGTCAGGGAATGACCACTGCATATTCCCAGAGCAATATGGCTTTAGTTGCTAATGCTCCTAAAAACCAAATAACAACAACAAACTAGATCGGTAAACCTAGAGCAGATACCAAATAATACCACACAGGCACCTTGAACTAAATCAGTACAATAGTACTGTAAACTAGCTACTCCTCATCCAAGCTGATCTGTGTCCAGCCTTAAGTGAATATAAATTTAGACTGCAACCTTACTTGACACTTGGGACTCTGTCTGGCGTGAATAATGTGTGCTACTCAAGTGTGAATGTGCTAGCTGGCTGTTATCTGACAGAACCCAAATGTGTGCGTGAGAGAGGAGTGTGACTTTATTTAAGTGTGTGAGTGAGGGGAAGAGTGTAACTGTATGTGTTTGTTTGTTTGTCTGTACTTGTTTGTTATTTGGTTTTTAGGAGCATTAGCAACTAAGGCCATATTGCTCCAGGATATGCGGTGGTCATTCTCTGACCTTTCCGCATCTTCCGTATTTGGTGGTGACGGGCTCGAACCCCGGTCTAATCAAGAAGCGTGTGCTACGCACTGCTGCTCCTTCCACCTGGCTACGGAGGCACCTACTGTATGTGCGCATGTGCCGTGTGTCCTGTATATATGTGTGTGTATGGATGAATAAGACGGTTGCATGAGTGTAAATGTAGAGGACTCTGGTGGATGGCTCTGGGTGGTAGCACTGAATGCAAGAAGTGTGTAAGTGTGCGTGATGAGGAAACCATAAGCATTCATATGTAGATAGCTGGATAATCCCAGGAAATGGTGTTTGATGAGATAGAGTGTGAGTGAATGATGTCTGTGCATGTGTGTGAATGTATGCAGAAAGTAGGGCAATTTGGTGCTGTGCCCTCTCTGGGCTGGAACTACCCACCAGCCAGCACATTTTGGTTAACAGTTCAAGAAATATTAAATTATGTCCTGGAGGGTGGAACTTTTCCATGTTATCCCAAGGTCACTCCTGCTCCTCCGGAGGAGGTACTTTTGCTTCTCTTGGAGTCTCTGTTTTGTGTTAGGACTCAATTCCTCCCTGTCAGTCTTGATTAGCTGAGGAAGGGATTCCTGTTTGGAGAATTCATTGGCCCATTACTCGCTGAGAAAAAATGGTGCCACTCCATTGCACCAGGAAAGACCCCTCAGTGCTCCTCCGGCCTGAAAACATTTCCGGAGTCACACCTTCCAAGCCCACCCACCTATATATCACCTCCCCTGCTCTCTTGCCTCCAGTGGCAGCCCCTGACCCCATGTTATTTCATGGGTGCTCCATTTCAGGTTCCACTTGAAACTGTTTGAAGAGGAGAATGTAATATGTTTATATACCCTTGAGGAGGGGGGCTTCTGACTAGACAGTTAGGCCTTGTGTTACAAACTCTCCACTACCTTCTCCCAACCCTGGCAACTGCTTCAAGTTCCATACTAATCTATGGTTATACCAGATGGCTGTCCTGCTTGGCCCAGAACAGGGAGACTGGAAACCACTAATGGCTATTAGTTTGTAAGAAAGCCCGCCTGTGCTAATTAACCCCACAATCAATATTATGTCATCCCCCCTTCTCAGTTCCAAATTACTGTGCCGGGTTCTGGGTTGGCTGGTGGTGCCTTTTCGGACTGGTTGTGAAACTGTCGGACAGCATGCATGTGCATGTGTGTGTGGGGAGGAAGCGTCTTGCTTGAGATAGGGAGGAGCCTCATCTGAGACAGGGCCCCTTGTGTATGCCTGGATCCTGTAACCTATTGAAAAAAAAAAAGTGTGCCTCATATGCCATATCCAGAGGGCTGTCACAAGTGAAAATGAATGTTGAGTGAATGAGAGTGACTGTGATTGTCCCACTCAATGTTTGATGTATAAATGTTCTCTCTGATTATACAAAGTTTGGTTATTAAATAACGAGACTGTTACAATAAAATAAATATAATGAAACATTTTATACCCTACAAGTTATTTCCTTCAAAATTGGGCCTTGGGCTTGCAACACAACTATTCCATGTGTTTCTTCCAAGCACAGAAACATTTCAGTCATTTTTTTTTTGTTTCAATGGACTGAAAATGGGTTCCCTTAAGTACACTTTTCAGTTCAAGGAAGAGAAAAAAGTCACAAAGGGCTTGGTCTCGCAAATAGGGTGCATGTTCACAGGGATTTGTTTTTTGGCCAGAAACTGGCAAATGCTGTGTGCTCCCTCAAGACAGGCCGCCAGCACACGTGTGCTGGAGTACTGTCTTGAGAGAGCATCCATTGTTTTGTCTTCTACATTTCAGGTTGCTTCCTTTGAATGTTTTCACACAGCCTTGTCAGAATTTCAAATGCAGTATGTTTGATTTGGTGGGACACATTCATATTAACAGTCTGATTTGGTGGGACACATTCAGCCATAATAATACCTGTAATATTGAAGAAAACAAGAAGAATGGTTTTCATTTTGATTTTGACATTCTTGCTTTTTTTGGTCTAGGGATTGTTTTGTCTTCCACTTCATTGACTGTCTTTTAGTTTATGGGTTGTACTGGAACAGCCAACTTTCATCACAAGTAATCACAATACTCAGAAAGTCTGAATCTTCTTCACTTTTTTTCAAAACATCTTCACAAACTTGGAGCCTTCTCATACTTTAATCTTCATTCATAAATTTTGGCACCATCTTAGCACACACTTTTCTCATGCCTAAATTTTCAGTAAACTTTGTATGTTTCTTTGTCCATATTGAGTTCTGATACAACCAATCTAATGCTCAAACAACAATCCTGGTCCACGTTTTTATCACTTTTCATGGATACTGGATGGCTTGGTTGTTCATGGTCTATCAAATTCTCTTTTCCTTCTAAATATCTTTGGCGCCATTCAAACACATGAGCTCTTGACATACAAGGTGTCTGAAAAGTTTTAGGACTACATTCATAAAAAAATTGAAATCTCAAGGAAAACATTTTTTAAAATTTAATCTTCAAAGTATATCCCTTGTAACTCAAAACTCAATATAGATGGCTCTGTGGAACTGATCTTGCAGAACCCTGTTTATCTCCAGGGGCTCTCTCTCTCTCTCAAAATAATCAGCAGGTGCCAAATCAAATGAATATGGGGGAAGGTGCACTGTAATGCCCTTCGATGCGAGAAAATGCTTGCAGATGGTCACATTGTGTGAAGGTGCATTGTCATTGTTGTGAAGCAAGAACCACTCACCTGACTGAGCCATGTGTGGCCTAACACGTTGAATTCTTTTCAACAGTCTGTCCATCACTCCATTAAAAAATTCAGTATTGACTGTCTGCCTTCCGGTTCACATTCTTTGTACATAACACTTTGCCAATAAAAAAAATCTCCAATGGTGTTTTGGTTCGAGACTTTTGGAAATGGAGTTTCTTTAGTCTTGGAAAATTTTATCCAATCCACGCAGCTGATTCTCTTTTTGTTTTGGGTTCATATGCAAAACACCAGGATTCATCACCAGTTATGATTTTTTTTAAAAAGTCTGAATCACATCTCAATCAAATTTTCACATGCAGCAACTAGTAACTCCTGTTCTGCCATCAATGCATGAGGTACAAAGTGTGAGCATACTTCCTTTTTTTGAAATCTGCAACAACAATCAAACACATGGTATCCATGTTGATGTGAAGCTAGTTTGCTATCATTCGGAGGGACAGGCAATGACCTTCCATTAACAGCTGCTGACCTCTTTTGATGGCCAAGCCTGTATGAGACCAGGATAGGCAACAACTCCATGCATCGTTCTGAACATCTTCCCACCCTTCGTGGAACCGTCCATACCAACAAAAAATGTTGGATCCGGCTTTAAAACAAAATTTAATTGCAATTTTTTGCTCGGTCCTTGAATCCATGATGTGATTTTAATGTGCCAACTTAAACATGACTTTCCAGTAAAATGACTCTGTGCATACTGATGAAACTTGGCACAGAGTCAGTTGAGACTTGATAGTAAACAGTTTCAACAGTGGCTAATGTATAGCACTAGTAGTATCACTTAAAAAAAGTCAATCCTAAAACTTTTCAGACACACCTTGTAGTATTTTCCCCATAAACTTGACATAATAACCCATAACTTTCAGTTTGTGTTTTGTTCAGTTTCCTTAAAAATTTGAGGATGATACATTATTTGATTCTTTTGTTTGTCATTTTTCACAAACTGCAAAATGCACAGGGAAGTGAAAACCTGTCTCACTGCAAAGCAAATGAGCATGTTGGAACTTCACTTGGTATAAAACTAGGGGAGGGTTCAAGGTCAACTGCTGTGCCTTTGTTTCAGAAGTGCTGCTCGGTATGTTGCAGCCGCACATGCAGTCTGGTTATTTAATAGCCACACCTCATATGTTAAAAAAAAAATGAGTACAATCGGCTAAGACCTGTATCTGTAGAGCTAGTGAGTGGCCATGCGTGTAAGAGATGTGGTGGCCCATTGAATGTTATTTAACATATATATAAAAAAAAATGTGTGTGGTGTCCATATTCAGATACTATGTCTTGTCAGTGTGCAAGAGAGAAAAACTGTTAGTCAAATGATGAGTGAATTATAGATCTAACCATGCCATTGTCTTGTGCACCTGAATATATGTATTCAGGTATATAAACAAGGCTTATCTGCCACACTAGTCTGGTGCAGGTTGGCAGATCAACTGTATTTAGCAGTCGGGGGCTTGGACCCCAGTCTACTCAAAAATGCACTCCCACTCCAGGCCACTCAGCTACAGCGGCTGTCATATATGTATATACACACGTACACAATATATATATATACACACACACAAGCCTCGAATATATATACAGGGTGCAGAGAAACTCTACCGAAAAACTTGAACAGGTGATAGATGGTACCAAAAGAAACATTTTTTGTCAAGTAAACATAGTTCGTAAATGAGTCGTTATAGCAGAAGCTATTAAAGGGTTGTAAAAATCAGAACAACACATTCAGTAATTTAATGTCATTTAATGTATACAAACCATTTGCTGTTGCACACAAAATAGAAAAAACAATTCATAAGAAGTGCTCAAACTGGTGACCGTGATGTTCAATGCATAACTCACACTGACGCATCATTGAATGTTAGAGGCGTTGGAAGTTCCTAGGATTGTCTTGTATCTCTGCACATGCTGCAACAATCCATGCTATAAGTTCCTCCACTGCGTCAACTGGCGTATCATACACAAGAGTTCATGTTTCACCAAAAGAAAAAGTACAAACAAGTCAGATCAGGCAACCTTGCTGGCCAGGCTACAGGTCCACCTCGAGAAATCCATCTGCCTGGAAAGGTTGTAAGTGTGCACGTACAAGTCTGTCAAAATGTGGTGGTGTGCCACCATGTTGGAACCACATTTGTGCTCGGAAAATCAGAGGAACAACCTCCAACAACTCTGGAAGTGTGTGCTCTAGAAAACACAAATAGAGTCATCCATCTAAATGTGCAGGCAACATGTATGGTCCAACTAAAACGTTTCCCACAATGCCAGCCAGCCCATACACTGATGCTAAACCTGTGTTGATAGCCATGTTCAACCATTGCATGGGGATTATTCTCTGCCCACATGACTGTTGTGGCTGTTAAACAATCCCTCTTGGGTGAAACATGCCTCATCAGTGTAAAGCACATTATTGGCAAAATCAGGCTGCAAGTTGGTTTACTGTAAAAATTAGTGGGAAAACTCAACACAGTGGGCAAAGTCAGCAGGTTCTAGTGCATGCACTTGCTGGCATTGGAAAGGATGTAGTCTGGCTTTGTGCACCACATCCCACACCAAATGATGCTGCACATCCAATCAGTGTGCAATGGCTCTTGTGCTGGTAGAAGGAGTATTAGTGAAGATCTGCAAAACCTGTTCCTCAAACCGGGATGTCCTAGCAGTGCATCAACATCCAGTATCATGCATATTCACACAGAAAGAGCCACTGTCCCGCAATCTTTGGTGTATCGCAACAAATGTTGTGTGATGAGGCAACCTTCTGTCTGGGAAGCACTCCTGATAAATCCTGTGAACCTCTCTTCCATTTGCTGTGCCATACAGAAAATGGATATCTACCATTTCTGAAACAGTGAAACACTCCACATCTGTACCTGTACTGATCATAATTATGATTATGATCATGATCCTACTGATCATGATTATTCCCTTGTATAGGGCAATGGTCAGGCCACACCTAGAGTGCTGTATACAGGTCTGGAGGCCTCATTTCAAGAAGGATGTAGAGATGCTGGAACGAGTACAGAGAAGAGCAACAAGATTAGTGAATGGAACAAAGGGGTGCTCTTACGAAGAAAGGCTTAAGTTTTGCAAATTACAGTGTCTGGGGGCTAGGAACCAGCGAGGTGATCTGATAGAGGTGTATAAAGCCTTGAATGGTTTGAGCATGCTCAATGCTGATGGGATTCTTCCTCTTGCTCAGAATAATCACCTGAGAGGGAATAAATTCAAATTGAGAAAAGACAGATGTAGGATAGATGTGTGGAAATTTGCCTTTAGCCAGCAGGTGGTTGGTTGGTGGAATAGACTTCCATCCCTTGTCGTGGAAGTTGATAGCCTAAATAAGTTTAAGGCTCAGCTGGACAAGTATTTCGAACGAACAGAGGGGTGAAGTGGAAGTGGTTATTTTTTATTTATTTATTTATTATTATTTTATTTTTTTTTTTTGGCTGATGCTGCATAAGCTTGCTTTCTTGCATCAAATGCCTCTGCTAATGCTAATAATATAACATTACACTTTTATGCTATTAGTGGCAGATACACACCACTCCGAGGGCCTGTCAATGAATGCATATGTTAATGTAGTCGTTGATGGTAGTCGTACGTTCGAGCACTGTGTTATGGATTGTTTTTTCTATTTTGTGTGCAATGGCAAATGATTTGCATGCATTAAATGACATTAAATTACTGAATGTGTTGTTCTGATTTTTACAACCCTTTAATAGCTTCTGCTGCTATAACGACTCATTTACGACCTATGTTTACTCGACAAAAAATGTTTCGTTTGGTGCCCTCTATCACCTGTTCAAGTTTGTCGGAAGAGTTTCTCTGCACCCTGTATATATATTTTTATATATATACATATATATAAAATATATTTTCTGCATGTAGGCATGATACGTTTATGACAGGCTGATATAAATGTGTTGTCTTCATGGATGGACAGGTGCCCCCCAACAGATGTGACTTCAACCAGCCCAGGAAATGTCCCCCCTGCCACTGCTCATATCATGCTGACTCCCTTCAAGGGCATGGTGTGAAATGCTGACATTGGTTCCAGCTGGTCTATCTAGCCAGTGTGGGATTAAGTACAGATAGCCCGATAGTGACCTTCCCCCACATAGAGCACTCTAACCCTATGAATTTATTCCCCACCTCACCCCCAAACTTTCTCCTTGTGGGATCTACCATACTAAAAACTTTATTCTGCATGTAACAGTCCCCCCTGTGGAGGGAGGGTTGCCTTCACAGGGGTGCTCCCTTAACTTAAATAAAAAAATAATTTTCTGTTTATGCTCCAGGATGACCACATAGTCAGAGGAGTTCACAAGATAGGAAGAATACAAGGAAGCAGCACTGCATTTAGCAGTCATGGGATTGAACCCCAGTCACTCAAAGCAAACATACTCATGCACCCTTGCACTGGCCACTAGGCTTGGTAGCCATCCCCCTTATCCACTTAGCTTCTAACTACTGGTTCAAGTTGTCTTATCATTCACCACCTTCACATCCATAACTCAAACTATCAACCCCAAACTCTCTTCCAATAAAAACTTCTACTGTGTTTTTTGTTTTTTAGGGACTATCCCTGGTAACTTCAGGCAAAGGGTTCACCAAGCCAGAGCACTTGATCACTACTACCTGGTGCAGCTCCCTACACCTGTTATGATAAATAAGGGTCAGTGGCATTCCAAGACCCTAGGCTATGAGGCCAGATGAACAATATAACACTACATTAAATTATTGTGCAAAACCACTGGTACCTCTTGACCCTAAACCCTATGTACTATGCTTCCCCTGCTGTGGTAGAGGTTAACATATATACTGTATGTAGTTTCACATGATGTGGTGCAAAAGTGTCCAATCTTACACCACATCACACCACATCAGATTAATGATGAAACTACCCAAACACTAGGTCTGTCAAAAAAAGCAAGACCTGTTTTTTTTTACTGTCTCCAAAGCAAAATTAGGAGAAACCCTAAAAGCGAAGGGGCTTGACAAGTAGTGTGATATTTATATTTATTTTTTATATATTGATTGTTAAATATTCTGCATAATGCCTTATACTCAATGCTTTAGAACAGATCCTTTCTTTTAAGCTATCTTCACACTACACATAGTTACTATTTATAATTTTAGCCATTTTAATTATAGAATTTAAAATCACTTGCCTATTTCCTTTATTCAGCAGAAAGATCCAAAATGGTTCACCTTTTGACCTATAATAATAATAATAATCATACAGTGAAATTTAATTATATTGAACACTTATTGTTACATTAACAAACTTATTATGGAGTAGCATTTCCTTTCAAAGTTGATAAACCTGCAGTACTAAATATAGTAAATATAAAATACCATTATTTAAAAAAAAAAAGATGAAAGATAGAAAAATCTAGCTGAATCTGATTAATTCATTAATTTTTTTTCAATTTAATTTCCTAATATTTACAATTTAAAAAAAAAAAAGGTATCTTTTCATCAGGTCAAACAATTTACTTCTCGTTCTGTAATTATAAACTTTCTCCAATAATAATAATAATAATAATAATAATTGGCGGAAGCGAACGTGGCTCCATCACACTGGGAGACCGGTATAATAATAGTAATAAATTAGAATAATAATAATAATTAATTAATAGTAATAAAAATTAATAAATAAATGAATAGTAACAAAAATTAATAAATAAATTAATAGTAATAAAAATTAATAAATAAATAAACATTGTGAATGTTGTTCCAAGGGACCTATCTACCCCAAGGTCGGACTGGTGGCTAAGACAGATTGTGGCACTGTCCCCTGTATGTCTACCACAAGAGAAGGGCAAGACCATCCAGCCCAACCAACTCGAAGTGCTTCCTGTGCAACTGCACCAGTGACCACCCAGGAAGGGAGAATATGCCAATGCATGAAGTGCAGCATTGAAATGAATATGTACATCATGCAAGCATACTGCAAAATAACAAAGCTGGAGACCGATATGACAACTTCAGGCGAGACTATATACCAAATGCAGGAACGATTCCTGGATATTCAACTCACCAAACAGTCAACAGCGGATCAGAGAAGGACCATCGTCATGAAGAACCTGATAGCTCCTGTAATCTTCGAAAAGATCAAGCAGGATATGAGTGATCAAATACAAAAGCATAAAGAATACGGGACCAGAGGAGGAAGAACATACCACCACCGAACCAGAGGAGGAAGAGCAAGTAGAAATACAACCAGCAGCAGCTGAAGTGGAAAGAGATGAGGTCATGATACCCAGAATAGAGGATAAGTGAAAGAAGGCCCTAACAGAATTCAAAGGAATGGACCCCACAAAGTTCACATGATACCGAAGCAGAGGCCGAATATAACCTAGTGGAAAGTCACAGACCACCTCAATCGGCGCATAATACCACATTACCTCAACAGCAATGGTGCAACACTGGAGGCCATCCACACAGCCGTGTATTGTGCTGCGGTAGCAGCCACAAGGATTAATGGAAGAGAAGTGAGAGACCAGCAGCAGAAGAACCGAAAAGACTCAGAAGACGAAAAGACGAAACCGACTCAGAAGTCTGCTGAAAGCAAAGCTGAACAGAGAGAACACATTTAAAGCCATAAACACCTATGCATTCCCAGTGCTAACATACTCCTTCGGGGTCATAGATTGGACTAACACCGAGCTGGAGGATATCATGAGAAAGACAAGGAAAATGATGACCAAGAGCTGCCGACACCACCCGAAATCTGCTGTGGAGAGATTGACAATTGCCCTGGAAGAAGGAGGAAGGGGCCTGATAGACCTCATTGAGCAACAGAAGACAGTGATAGTTAAATTGAAGGATTACTTCCAGAAACACACAGCAGCACTCCACCAGGCCATGAGGAAGATAGACAAGTGGTATACCCTACTCAACCTAAGCGAGGACTCCTCCCAACCAGGAGATACAAACGAAGCTAGAAAGATGGGCAGAGAAGACACTCCATGGCAGACACTACAATGATCTCCATCAAGATCACATAAATAAAACTGCTTCCAATGCATGGCTCACGAGCAGAACGCTCTTCCCCGAGACTGAAGGATTCATGCTCACCATCCAAGACCAGGTAATCAACACCAGAAACTATAGAAAATACATCGCCAAGGAGCCCGGAGTGTCCAATGACACATGTCGACAAAGATACCTGGCCTCAGAAACGATCCAACACATCACCGCGGGGTGCAAGGAGATCACCCAGACTGATTACACTCATAGACACGACCAGGTAGCCAGGATAATACATCAGATGCTAGCAAAGAAATACCATTTGATCAAAGAAAGTGTACCGTACTACAAGTACGAACCCAAGGCAGTACTGGAGACCCCCAACCCACAAGCTGTACTGGGACCACACCATAATAACTGATAGGCACAATAAACCAAACATAACCTTGTGGACAGGAAAGAAAAGGCTACCTATCTGACTGACATAGCAGTACCAAACACTGGCAACCTGCAGAAAACCCATGGGGAAAAAATCAGGAAGTACACAAACCTAAGACAGAAGATCAAAGAGATGTGGCATATGCAACAAGTAACGACCATCCCGATCATCGTGTCAACCACAGCTATGGTGACAAAGACCCTACATAACAGCCTAGCAGCAATAGGTCTCCCAGCGAACACCTACAAGGAACTCCAGAAAGTCGCAATCCTGAACACCTGTTGTTGTTTGTTTATTTGGTTTTTAGGAACACTAGCAACTAAGGCCATATTGCTCCGGGATATGCGGTGGTCATTCCCTGACCTTTCCGCATCCTCCATATTTGGTGGTGACGGGCTCGAACCCCGGTCTAATCAAGAAGCGTATGCTACGCACTGCTGCTCCTTCCCACCTGGCTACAGAGGCGGCACCCTGAACACCTGTAGAATAGAGTTCTTCGACCAACAGTAACACCAGACATAACAACATCCACCCTGTGTACTTGGTAGCAATACCTGTCACGAGGTGGAACCCCCAATCAGGAAGAAATAATATGAGCAATAATAATAATAATAATTAGTATTATTATTATCTTTCTTCTCCTAATGGGTTTCCCCATCCCATATAAGGAAGGTACTCATACCAGGTGAGAGTGGGAAGTTGTTTTATATGGTTGCTATTATTGGTTGAGGAATTCTGACTATCCTACAGGTGTTCAAGAATTGCAGCTTTCTGGAGTTCCATGTAAGTGTTCTCTGAGAGTCCTGTTGCTGCTAGGTTTCTATGGAGGCTCTTTGGAATCGTGCCGGTGGTTGATATGGATATTGGGATGGCCATTACTTGTTTCATATGCCATATTTGTTTGACTTCCTGTCTTAGGTCTGTGTGCTTCCTGATCCTTCCCTCATAGTGTCTGGATATTGCTGTTGGGCACCACAACATTGATCAGTTAAGTAGCATTTCCTTCTTGTCGATAAGGATTATGTTTGGTCTGTTGTAGGTTTTGTAGGTTATTATTATTCCTCCACAAGTGTATGAAGATGACAGGTCAAAATACTGAACATACCGCATCCAGTGTTGCACAAAATAAAGTGACTCCCATTCAGGTCTTGGGCAGAGGGTTAATACCAATGGGGTAACAAAAGTAAGCCAATCAGAAAATTGAAGACCATCCTCAAGAAAGACAACATCCCCAGCACAAATGAGATTATAATCATAATATCGAAGGATACCTGGATCCCCCATGCAAAACCTTGCAATCAGCAAGAGACTCTCCTGATAGAAGGACAGTGCCCAGAGGACTACATATTTGATGAAAACCAGAGCACCTTCTACAGGAACATTTGACAATAGGAAAAGGAAGGCTGCAGAACTCCTTGACCAGAGGTCACTCAAGCAGTTCTGGGTTAACCTGTGGAGCAGTGAAGTTAGCCATAATGGCTATGCCTCCTGGAGAGACTGAAAGAAAACCAGGAATATACAAGAGACCTACAATGGTCTATGAGGAAATCTCACAACTGGTGAACCGCAGGAATAGATCACATCACAACTACTGGTACAGTTCAGCTGCACACATACATAGAGGTGCAGTGGAGTATTTCACCCATATTATAAGGCAAGCAGACACTCTAGAATCTCTGATTAAAGGAATCACCTATATGAAGGCTAAGGACAAAACCACAAACTGGTGAAATACATACAGATTGCTTCTTTCCCTGCATAACCAAGAACATATAATACTTTGAGAGCCAGAACATTAAAGGTAAGAAGCACAATGATTAAAACATAGATGAGCAAAAGATACAAGGAGCAATTGATCCATTGCTGGCTGATAGAGGCACTGAAGATCTATAGTCTACCCGATACTGACACACATTCTGGAAGTGCAGAACCATCATCAAGGTCAAGAACCTCTGGTTCGGGCTGATCCCCATCAGAGGAAGAATCTTCCAGGGAGATGCCCTGTTTTTTTTTTGTTTTAGTTAGTTGTTGGCACATCGGCTTCTATGGCCATAATGCACCTCCCAAGATTTTTGCAGTACTCTGATCCAAGCCAGAGGCAGGATTCGAACCAGTGACCTTTGGGTTGCAAGGCAGGCAGGCACTTTACCCATCCGGCTAGCCTGGTCAGCGAGATGCCCTGGGCACACTGTGGTTCTGGAGTGGGCCCCCCAGAGGAATCTGGCCCATCTTTTGCCAACATCAGGTGGGTCAGAGTATCGAATTGAGACTGGCCCACCTTCACGTGGTGTGGACGAGTACCCAGAATCATCTGTCCAGGTGGCTGATGATTCTGGATAGCCAAGCGGTCAGACACAACAACAGAACACACACATAATACACACAAACATACACTACTTATTTCTGGCCCTTCTACAGTGGTACTGTTCTTCACAGAGATACGAGGCAGAGATGAACTGACGTTCTAGGTGCCGACCATTACAAAAACACATGTCCACATGTGGTTCTGTATATTCAGCCAACTGTCCACCATGCTCTATAGCATCAAGTCTGGATATACCCTAAAAGAAGGGAGGAAGAACCTGTACACTCTCTCTCTCCCACCTGATTTACATGGATGACATCAAACGCTACGCCAAAACCAAGAATCAAATCCAACAGTTACACTGGATAACCAAAGAATTTAGCACTGATATCATGATGCAATTTGGTCCAGCAAATGCAAGGCTCGTGGATTGCATCAGGGGAACATAGTGGGAACATAGACACAGCCGTAAACACTTATGCAATACCAATAATAACATACTCCTTCAGATCATAGACTGGACCAACACACAACTGGGGAAATTATGAGAACGACCAAAATGATGATGATGACGATCAAGAGGCACTAACACCACCCAAATTCGGCCACCAAGAGACTGACCGTAGCCCATAAAGGAGAGACAGGATTGACTGACCTCACTGAACAAGAGAAGAAGACGATTAAGAACTTGTGGGATTACTTGCAAGAAACACAGCACCAATCGACCAAGCCATAAGACGTATTACAGATACGAACTTCAGGCCATACTAGAGACTTCTACTCATAGACTATACTGCAACCGTACCATCCTAATGGACAAGCAATCACATACAACAGACCAGACATAATCCTCATTGACAAGAAGGAAATGGCTACCTACCTCATTGCCATAGCAGCGCCCAACACCAGCAACCTACGAGGAAAAGATCAAGAAGTACACTGACCTAAGACAGGAAGTCAAAGAAATACAACATATGTAATAAGTAATAGCCATCTCAATCATCGTTTCAGTAACAGGCATGATGCCAAACAGCCTCCATAAGAACCTAGAAACAAGCCTCCCAGAGAACACTTACATGAAACTCCAGAAAGCTGCAATCGCGAACACCTGTAGGACAGTAAGAGTTCCTCGACCAACAGTGACAATAATAATAATAATAATAATAATAATAATAGTAATAGTAACTGGACACAACCAACCACGTCATGGGGTAGGAAAAAACTCATAAAAAAAGGAGAAGTTTTAATAACAATAACCAGATATAAAAACCACCCCATGCACCTGGTACCAATACCCATCGCAGAATGAGAAAAAACCCATTATGAGAAGGAAGAAAGTAGTAGTAATAATAATAATAAGGGGAGCAATTTGCCCAATGATTATTACCAATGTGATGGACACAAGTTTGAATCCCACCGTGAAAAAAGGGGAGTAGAAAAAATCAACTTCCCTCAAGATCGAAGTGATAACTCAAGCACTGCGGCCATCTATTGTTGCTCCCAACAATTACCACCTACCACTAAACACAACAGCCAAACTGAAACAGGTCTACCTCCATAGCTGGATAAAGGTGAGAAGTAGAAATAATGAACAGACTGAATCGAGTGTGGTGCAGTGTAATGTCACTCACATTTGGGCCTTGGGCAGAGGGGGCAGTTCTAAAAGTCGGAGACAGTCTCCCAAGAACACGGGAGGAAGTGCTACCGTCCTCCATATGGCTCTAAAACTGAAAGGAAGTCCAACCAGCTCAACTGAAGTGCTTCCTGTGCAACTGCACTAGTGACCACACCAGAAGGAAGAATGAACCAACACATGAAGAGGAGCATTGAAATGAATACATTCATCATGTGAGCATACTACAAAGTAATAAAGCTAAAGACTAATATGACAATGAACAGGATGAAACTACACACAAAGTCATTGGAATGGTTGACTGTTCAGATCACTGAACAATGAACAGCAGACCAGAGACATCATCGTGAAAAACCTGATAGCTCCTGCAATCTTAGAAAACATCGACCAGGATATGGACAACCAACAACAATGATCATGAAATATGGACACAACCGAACCAGAACCATAAGAGGAATATCAAATACAGGAAGTACAAACCAGCGCAGGTAAAGTGAAATTAGATGAGTTCGAGATATTCAGAACAGAAGAACAGTTTAAGATGGGGCTGGCAGAATTTGAGGGAATGAACACCACAAAAACCTACTCTGTACCAAAGCAGAGACTCAACATAATCCTATGTCAAGTCACAGACCACCTCAACCAGTAATAATACTGGATTACCTAAAGGGGCGGGACGTCCCGAGGGTGAAAGGGGTACACTGCACCGGGGTGCCAACGTTCAAGTGCCGCCTGAAAACCTGAAACTTACATACACGTATGAAGAAAATTTTAGTGGGTGCCAACGTTCAAGTGCCGCCTGAAAACCTGAAACTTACATACACGTATGAAGAAAATTTTAGTGGGTGCCAAATTTCGACTGGCATCCGGGTGCCACATACCTTAGGAACGCCCCTGATTACCTCAACAACAAAGCAACACTAGGCCATCTGCTGAGCCACTTACTGTGCCGCTGCAGCAGCCAAAAGGATGAACGGAAGAGAAACAAGACACCAACAGAAAACAAAACACAAAGACAAGAAACCACCAGCCTGGGAAAGAAAGTTACAGCGTTGTTTATGCATTTCTTAATAAGAAAAAGTTCGATCGATATCACATTTTCAGCGTATGTTTCGTTGGTCCCTCTAAAGCTTTTAATATCAGCCATAGCTCCCTTGCTCACCCCCACCAACCACAGAAAACTTCATATAAATGAAAATATATTTCGCGTATTCGAGGCCAAATTTTCAACCTTGGGAACATTTCGGGTCCAGTTACGATTTCACAGCCCTCGTTCGCTCCTACATACAAAAATCAGCATAAATGAAAATTATGTTTTCGCATCAGTCGACAAGAAAAATGTGATTGCTAGTAAATTTTCAACTCTCTTGGCCCCAGGGATGGTTCCTAGTTCGATTCCGATTTCATAGCGTTCTCTCCACAGTTTCCCCCTACACAAATATTACTATAAATGTGGAACAGGAGCTGTGATTCATTTCAAAATTTCAATGCTCACTTGGAATATTTTAGAAATCTTTGTAACAAATTTTCAGGTCGACAGGTTCACTTATTTTGTTATAAATCATGAATTATTACTACTGTATATGCTAACGTTCCTGAAATGTAAAGCACTGCGTACATTAACTAACTTGTTTCAGTATTGTTTCAATATAATAAAATTTCAATATCTCATATTTCAGGACCCCCAATTTAACTTTGGCATCGCTAATACAAGGAAACCATGATTTAATGTACTGCAAACCAGATTCGTTACTGCCCTGTGCTTTCACAAAGTTCTTCATGAGATCAAGTTTACTATGCTTTGTGCGTAACGGTGGTAACTTCTTTTTTTTTTTTAAATATACATATACATAAAAAAAAAATGTTAACGAAGTTTTTATGTATTATGTGTATTTTAAAACTCTCCTCTGAGTACGTTTCGGCCAAGGCTTAACTACACAATGATAATCCCTGTCACGACTATTCCAATCAGAAAGAAAGTAGCAAAATTTCGTACATCCTGGCTGCATACCCATACCATCCATCCATCCAACATTATGGATATAATTTCCAGATCGGCACTAATATTTCAGTGGTATTCTTCGCATTTTGTACACACCAAAAGAAGTTTCAGTGTTCTATATACTTATTTAACTAGAACGCCATGAGCAATTGAGACTGACGGTAATACACACAGTGAGTCAAAAGTAGCTTCACAACTTTAAAATCTGTAAATGTGTTCATTACAGTCTTGTATTGACATTAAATTGTCAGTTGACAATCATTTGGCAAAAGTTGACGGACAATAAAGTCGGCGTTTTCGTAATTTCCTGACCAGTGTATGTTTACATTACACTGCAGTTTACACTATTGTAAAAAAGGAGCGCAATGGATTTTTTGGAAGGAAGAAACGGAGGCTATCAAGCTAGTTTACCTGAAATTTCGTTAAATTCCATTGGGCAAATATTCAGTCTACTGCTGACACTGTAGTTAGTTACCGGATGCTCTGTGCGCTACAGAAAGGGAAGCGGCAGACCTACTATAAGGGAGGAAACTATTGAGGAAGAGGATTTTCAACCACAAAAATCAACGCTGGACCAGCCTTGAACTTGTTGTACTGCACAAAACAGTGTAGAGAGTGTTGTATAAGCGGTTGCATCTAAAGGCATAGAAGTTGCAAACGAGCCGTTACAGTTAACGAAAACGTCAGAAATTGTGTATGGGCATATTTACTAAGATGACAGAAGATAAAATAAAATAAATAAATCTTCCGTTTAAACTTCTGGGCAGCCATATAGGTTCAGAGTAGTTTATAAGGCAGAGAGAATACAAGAACATCACTGTATTTAGCAATGATGGCTACAGTGGTCGTTCACGAAGAGCTACTTGAAACGTTCTGTTTAGTGACGAGTGCAAGTTCAGCGCTAGAGGCAAAGTGAACATATACGTCAAGAGTTGTGAAATGAAGCGAAAATCACAACAGAGTTTCGGAACACATCAGAGGCAGTCCCCAAGTTAATGCGTTTTGTGTTGCAAATGTTGCAGAAAAGGTTCACGTTCTTCGCAGAATGAATAATCACAGGTCTCGTGCACCGATACATTTTGCAGAATTATTCGAATACAGAAATTGTTCATGATGATCCTAGCAACAATGTGATCTTCACCACAAGGATTGTCGAGAGTGTTTGATCCATAACATTTTTCCAAAAGTTATAAGACACCAAATGTGTAAAGCTACTTTTGATTTACCCTGTATTTATTAATCCAAATCACAAAAATTTTAATATAACCATGAATAAGTACATAGACATATGTACTTATTTATGATTATTATCAATAATAAATATGAGCAGTTTATTAACTTAATAAAGACTTAATATTTTATGCAAAAGCATAAGAAAATTACTAATGGAGGCGGTTAGGGGGTTTGATTTCACTAAAATTATGGCTCGCAAACAGTAAAATATAGACAATGGGATTTGTCCAGTTCGCTATATAATAACACTAAATGAACTGGGCCGAATTCAGGCTATGTCACAAAAACTACCCTGTACCCGTCGGGACGCACTTGAACTATACCATTTTCTGAGACGCACTCAGAAAGTTGAAATTTCTGACCACAGCAAGCACATTTTAAAAACAATGTGCTTGCTGACAAAAAAAAAAAAAAAAAAAAAAAAATTATAATAACGCCAATTGCCTAACGCTAAAAAGCGCCATAATAATACCAGATTTCGGAGTCAGGGGGTACACTGTGCCTGCTGGGTGCAATGTCCCTACCCCGGCTAAGCCACCGGATCACAGGATACACTTGGATGAGACCGAACGTCAGTGCATCAAATAATCCCCTCCCCAGCAATCCAGAACATCCACTGGGTCTCTTATTACTACAGATAACGAATACAAATAATTCGACACTAATAAACAATGACGTGGGTTTGCAATTAATAATTTCATTCTGTTAAACACAAGGTTTTATAAAGGATAAAAAAAAAAAAAAAAAAAAAAAACAGGAAAATTTATATGAATTATGTTCAGTAATATGGCGGATGCAGTGCTGAAAGAATGAGTATCGAAATAAAACGTTCAACTGCTACGCTTCAAACCGAAGTCCGGTTCAGCTTCGGTTTTAATATGAAATTGAATTTCAACAACTAATGTGATAAAGGTCTACTCAACAAAAATAATAATCAAACAAAATACGGGTCATTGCGAAATTACATTTATAGGACTTGTTTATATCTGCATTATATTAATTTTTTTTAAGAGTTAATTCCAAATATTTATTTATTATTTTTTTTTTTTTGTCTAAATGAGCAAACAGTATTCATTCATTTAAAAATAAATGCAATGCCGATATAAACAAACTGATATAAAAATAAATATGCAAGTTCCCAATGACCGCTAAACATCTAATGCAATAAAGAAAAGTTCACTCACAGATAAAAAAAATCAATACAAGCATAAGCCATTGGAAACACAAACTATTCGCCTCAATCAACTGAACGCAGAGCCAAACGATATGGCATCAGAGACTTCAAGCGTCGCTTTGTTTTGCAAGTTCGTTTTCAACGAAAAGCAAAAACTTTAACAAAATAAATTATTAATAATAATTATAATACACAATCCTTAATAGATCTTGGACGAACATACTACTACTAATAATACAAAACAGTTTATTAGTTATTAAACCAAAATTTATATATATAAACTTGTTACGGGTGGCATTATCCATGTTAAAAAGTTATTTCCATGAATGAAAAAATATTCTGTACTAGTATTTAATCTTTAAACAACATTAATGATAACTAGGGGGCTTCGCCCGCTTCTTTTGATAAAATAATAATAAAATAAAATACTTACAGAAGCTTTTGACACTGTGTGTGTCTCTTCTTCAGCTATAAATACGTTACTATATCTATATAATATCGGTGTAGATACACCATAGGCAACTCTTAAAGAAAAACTACGATAGTAGCGTAAATGGCATCATTTCATCTGTATCTCATATTGTGCTCATTCTTCACAACGAGTTACCATGTATTGCACTAAGGGCTTAGAGGGGAACAGGTATCCTGTGTGCTATCAGACACTCAGCCTAAAACACTGATGGATCCAATATCTCTCTATTACAGAAGATTTAGGAGAAGTCCGGTTGGCCTGACTCCCTAAAATCCACTCATGCACACCTTCTCGATGGTAAGCCCTGTTACGTAACTTAGGTGGCAACGAACGTGTAGAGTGGTTCTCTTCAAGATGCCTGGTCAGCGTGAAGAGGAAAAGACCAAATCCTCCAGCATATGACAGCACGACGAAACAAATGGCCCTCAGTCCCCAGCAGCTTTCACTCTCCCTCTTACGGCAGCGAGAGGATCAGAGTGGAAGCAGAGGGTGCTATGAATCTCTGGGTACGACCAGGCTGCCATGCACGGAAACTGAACCTGGCCTGTTATAATGTATGATCACTCATCGGTGAAGACAGGATATTAGAGCTGGAAAAGGAATTAGAAAATGTTAATTGGAATATCATTGGTTTGGCTGAAACAAGAAGAAGAAATGAATCACATAAGTTTATCAAGTGTAAATCTGCTGTACATCAATGTACAGCAACAGTGAAAGGAGTGAAGGTGGAGTTGGGTTTCTGGTCAATAAAGATTTTAAAAACAACAATTTGGAATTCAAAAGTACATTACCAAGGGTGTCAAGACTAATATTCAAAATTTCTAAGAGGTACAAGCTAAAGATTATAATGATTTATGCACCAAAATCGAGCCATGATGATGAAGAGGTTGAAGAAATGTACACCGAAATTGAGAGTCTTCTAGATGAGCAGAAAACCCACTACACTATTATTATGGGAGACTTCAATGCTAAGGTTGGAAAAAGACAAAACAGCGCAGAAAGGGGAACTATAGGAAATTTTGGAATTGGTGAAAGAAATGAAAGAGGTGAAAGACTTGTGGAATTTGCAGAATCTCAAGGACTGTCAGTAATGAACACTTTTTTCAAGAAAGGGTGAACAGAAAGTGGACATGGAAAAGTCCGAATGGATTAACTACTAATGAAACCGACTTCATCCTCACTAACAGAAGATATATTGTGAATGATGTTACCGTCCTGAATAAGGTAAATGTTGGAAGTAAGTGATCACAGAATGGTAAGATGTACACTTGATATAGATGTAGGAAAGGAAAGGAAAAAAACTGGCTCGAGTAAATAATACAAAGGTCTTTGAGATAACAGAAGAGGAGAAAAAGCAGTATGTACTGGAACTTAAGAACAAGTTGGAGCTTCTGCAGACTGCTCAGGACCAAGATATCGACGAGGAATATTACAACATTTTGAAAGTGATAAAGCCCAAGAAACGTATAGGGAAAAAGAAATCCAACGAAGAAAAAATTAGTCAAGAAACACTTGTCATGATGAACCGAAGACGACAAATGAAAAGCAAGAAAAACACTGACAGGGAGAAAATTGAGTATACTGAGTTATGCAAAGCCATTAGAAAGAGAGGACATAAGAAGATTTAACACAAGAAAAGTAGAACAAGCATTAAGGGAAAACAAAGGATTTAAATCAGCAGCCATGAGCAGTAATACAGAAAGGAAAATGATACTGAAACTGAAGAATAGTGATGGTGTACTTATAAACAGCAGAGAAGGCATAATTCAAATAGCAGAAGACAACTATAGAGAATTATACAAGAAGCAGGGAACGATGCCAGCAGTGGAGAAGATGGATTGCAAAGTAGCAACACATACGACATACCCGATATTCTTCCTGATGAGTAGAACATGCATTGAAGAAAATGAAGAATCAGAAAGCCCCGGGGGAAGATGAAGTTACTGTAGAGTTGTTAAAATTGGGAGGAAGAGACATAACACAAAAATTGGCAAGGCTCTTCACAAAGTGCATTAGAAAAGGTGTGACGCCTAAGCAGTGGAATAATGCAATCTTAGTTTTGCTGCATAAGAAAGGAGATATATCAGAAATTGGAAATTATAGACTAATTAGCTTTTATCCACATCTACAAGTTGTTCACAAGGGTCATTACTAACAGATTAAAAAGAATACTTGATGAGAATCAACCGAAAGAGCAAGCTGGCTTTAGGACAGGATTCTCAACTATGGATCACCTTCACCTAATATCACAGCTAATGGAGAAAGCAAATGAATATAAAACACCATTATGCCTGGCATTTGTGGATTATGAAAAGGCATTTGACTCCATACAGCATAAGGCAATGTTTCGGGCACTGGAAAGACAAGGCATTGATACCCCATATATTATGATTTTGAAGGAAATATATGAGTGTGCTACCTTCTTTATTAGACTAGACAAAGACAGTAGCAAATTTAAAATTGAGAAAGGAGTTCGACAAGGAGACACAATATCTCCGAAGCTGTTTACTGCTGCCCTTGAGGAAGCTTTCAGAAGATTAGACTGGTCGCAGAAAGGAGTCAATGTGAACGGAGAGTACCTAAACCATTTACGATTTGCAGATGACATTGTGGTCATAAGCCACGATCCCAAAGAATTAGAGGAAAATCTTAATCAGTTATGCACAGCTAGTAAGGATTTTGGACTAAAGATGAATATGGCTAAAACAAAAGTAATGATGAACAAGTGTGCCACAGAAAGGGAAATAATGATTGAAGGAGCAGTAATTGAAAAGGTGGAGTCGTATACTTATCTGGGACAAGTTATTAGCTGTAATAATAATAAATGGCTGGAAGTCAAGAGAAGAATAAATTTTGGATGGATAGCATTCAGGAAATATAGTCACATACTGAAGAGCAATATCCCAGTTTGTCTGAAACGTAAAATAATGAACCAATGTATACCCTCCACCATGACTTATGGAAGTGAAACTTGGGCACTCACCAAAAGAATGGAAGAGAAGCTGAGAACTACTCAGTGAAGAATGGAACGAATCATATTGGGAATCAGACTGTTAGATAAGAAGAGAAACACATAGATTAGGCAGCAAACTCAAGTAAAGGACATTGTTATCAAAACTAAAGAACTAAAATGGACACATAGCTCGAAGACATGATGACAGATGGACTAAGAAAATAACAGAATGTTATCCAAGAGGAGCTAGAAGAAACCTGGAAGACAAAGGGGGAGATGGATAGATGAAATTCACGAGTTTGTGGGTAGTAAATGGATGGCCTGCTCAAAACAGAAGGAACTGGAAAGTTGCTGGAGAGGCCTTCATCCTGCAGTGGATTGAAAATGGCTGATGATGATGATGATGATGCATTACCTCGAATAAGTAACGCTTCACTAATAGAGAAGAATATTGTCACTTATATACGGTGGGTGCCTTCACACTACGAACGTAGTTTTTCTTTAAGGGTTGTCTATGGTGTATCTACACCGATATTATATAGATATTTAACCCCAGGCGTTCATATCTGGTGAGTATGGGCTTGGCACGCCCAGGGTCCTGAGCTGGATATCATCATTGTTCTCTTTCTTGGTGATTCCTCTCTCTCTCTCTCTCTCTCTCTCTCTCTCCTCTCTCTCTCTCTCTCAGGGTACTCGGGAATTTTTATTTTTATTTTTATTTTTTTTGTCTGGTGCAGCATAAGCCTCAGGCTTCCTTTCACCATATGGCTAATAATAATAATAATAATAATAATAATATAGAATCTAAAAAATATTACTTACAGAAGCTTTCGACACTGTGTGTGTTCTTGGACCACTGCTGTTTCTCATTTTCATAAATGATATCGACGAAGGGATAGAAGACGTGATGTCAAAATGTGATATTAACACAGTAAAACAAGCTTCTGTTACGTATTTTTGTATTTGTTATGTATTATAACGTAACTGGTATTTCTCTTCTCCCATTGGCATTTCCCTTAATGTATAGAAAGATAACACGAAGACGCAAATTTATATCAACTTTGATGAAGACGCAAATGTGTAGCCGAGTGGTCAGTAGTCAGAGTGCAGTAGCACACGCTCTTTGAGTGGACCGTAGTTCAAGCCCGTGGCTGATAAATACGATTAGTGATTTTATTCATAATTTATTGTAAACTCCTCTGACCTGGTGGTCGTGCCGAGTATAAACAAGAACATTTGCAGTTCGAGTCTGCGTGCCTGTTAAATATGGCGGTGGTTTTGCCTTCTCTCTATCTTGCAAACTCCTCTGAACCATATAAGGCCATCACAGATTAACAGAAAACTTATTAATTTTATATGGTACATAGATAGATATATGAAATATTAATTGCAACACCAAAATAGTAATAATTTAGTCACTCACAATAATTTAGTCAGATGGTATAATTACAAAGGCAATCTTTAAAAATGAAGCAAATCTGTTTATATGTTTATATATATAGAAATAGGAAGAACAGGTCTCAATATCGACAATCATCTTCTAGTGTTATAATAGCAAATGTCAGAAATTCCCCAAATTTGCCCTATAGTGTATTGTTATAATTTGCTAGAGTAATTTCGCACTGAGTGGACACTTTATTAAATGCACTTATTCTTTTTATGAAAAGGAGGGCTCCTTCAGTAACAGTATGTGTTCGTATCATGCGATATAAAGCAGATACGTGTGGATACCGTATGCGTAATTATCAGTACCGTACCTAGACTTCAGTGGGTGGGCTAAGGGCGAAATATTCGTCTGGGACCCCTCCCAAAAAAATTAAAGCGTTAAAGGTGGAATTCGTAAAATTGAAAAATAAAGGAAGCACTCAAAAATGATTCAAATCATAATTATTTATTTAAACTTTAGCACCTAGTACATTATTTATATTAACAGTTTTTCCCCATCATTACCTTAAAATATTTACTTGATATAAATTGGTCTATAACGTCTGATGTATTTTATCTTTAAATACATCTTGTTCTATTGGCATAATGCATCCATTAATTATTTCTTGCCCAATTTTTGCTCGTGAATATGTTTTAATCATTTTGAGTCTTGAAAAACTTCGCTCTCCAGATGCAATCGTAATTGGCAATATAAAATTTTCAAAAAGAATGGTTCATACAAGGTTAACTTGTTCCTCGAGTCACAGAATCTCCTGCCAGATCATCAGCATGGCTCTCTGAAAAACATATCATATCTAGCCGAATCTCATATCCGCAATGTCTTTGTCATGAAACAACATCTAGTCATGGTCACTGAACTGGATTTAGGAAATAATTTTGACAGTTTATTTGGATTTTAGCAAAGCATTTGAGTCAGTCCCTCATGAGAGGTTACTGTATAAGCTTGAACAGGCTGGGATTACTGGTATGGTTCTAAGATGGATCAGGTGGCTGCAGGGCATAACGCAGAGGGTTGTGATTAATGGATATTATTTAGATTGGTGTAACATTAGGAGTGAGGTCCCTTAAGGATCGGTTCTTGGACCACTGCTGTTTCTCATTTTCATAAATGATATCGGTTTGGTTTGGTTTTGGTTTTTTTTTTAGGAGCATTAGCAACTAAGGCCATATTGCTCCGAGGATATGCGGTGGTCATTCCCTCACCTTCCCGCATCCTCAGTATTTGGTGGTCACGGGTTCGAACCCCTGTCTAATCAAGAAGCGTGTGCTACGCACTGCTGCTCCTGCCCACCTGCCTACGGAGGGGCCAAATGATATCGACGAAGGGAGAGAAGACGTGATGTCAAAATTTTCAGATGACGCAAAGATTGGTAGAGTCGTTAATGATCAGTGCCAAGCAGCGCTGCTTCAGGATGACTTGAACAGACTTCAGAGATGGTCAGAGAAGTGGCAGCTATGTTTTAATGCTGCTAAATGCAAGATCTTACAGTTGGGATTAGCAACCCCCAAATAGATTAGATATTTAGTTGCAGTGGCGGATCCAGAAAAAAAAATTACAGGTGCACCATTTTGTGCACTAGAATGGCGATCACATTAGCATCAGTGTTGCCAACTGTAGTCAGTTGGCTGAGCCACAATGCAAAAATAGATAAAATCCAATGTTAACAACGAAAAAAATTTTTTTTGTAGCTGAAGGGAATTTAAACGATTGGTGTATATTTTCCGAAAGACGGCAGGGGGGGGGGCACGTTCCCCGGTTCCCCTACCCTTAATACGCCACTGCTTAGTGGGGTTGAATTAAAAACAGTGGAGGAGGAAAGGGATCTGGGAAATACAATATGGGCAGATATGAAGTTTTCGGAACAGTGTAAACAGGTAGCCAGGTAAGTCCTTGGTGTCCTCTCGAGGATTTATCGAACGCTATCCTGTAGAGATAGGGAAGTCGTAATACCACTGTATAAGGCATTGTGTAAAATCACATTTGGAATATTCTGTTCAAGTATGGAGACCTCATCTGAAAAAAGACATCGAGCTTCTTGAAAGTGCCCAAAGGCGGGCAACTCAAATGGTGATATAGGAAGAAGGACGACCGTATGAGGAAAGTCTCCCATTACGTGGGCTACAGATACCTCAGAGATGACCTGATTGAGATTTATAAGGCTCTGAGAGAGATTAGTAAAATGAATGAAGATGGAATTCACACTGTCCTAGACAATTCCAGAACTAGGGGTCATAACTTCAAATTACAGTGGTTGAGGTTTAAATTAGATTGTAGAAAGTTTTCGTTTAGACAGCAACTAGTTGACATCTGGAACAAGTTGCCCTCTCAGGTAGTTGAGGTTGACAGTTTGAATAAATTCAAAAGTCTACTGAATATTTACCTGTTTGAGAAGAGAAGCATATAATTTGTGTTTTATTATCTACTTTGTTGCTTTTTTTTTTTTATTTTTATTTTTGTTAGTGCAGCAAAAGCCTGTGACTTCCTTGCACTATATGGCCAATGCTATTTCTATGTTAATAATATCCGAAGAGAAATCGTGACGTTGGGATATAATATTTTTTTTTCTTGAATAAATGTCAATAATTCTAAACAACCAATTTTTCCCCCCTTTTAAAACATGTTGAAAAGATTGGATTTTTCTCACATAACTTTTTGTCATCGATGTCTCTGCTCCCGTATTTGCCAGTGTAATTCCTTCATGGTATTGACCTTTCGTTTCTATTGCACTTTCTAGTAAATTCATGAAGTTTTCCGATTTTGGAATATTCCGCGTGCGTAGCACAGTGGTATTGTCACCGTCCTCCCCACATCGGGTGGAAAGGGTCCGGGTTCATATTCCGTCGATGACGCGAGGAACTTTAATGGGTCTTTTTTCACTTCGTGGCAGAGTTAGTAGGTCTCAGGTGGTCAAAAGGGGCTGTTTTTTCCCAGAAACTGAGGTTTTTTTTGTCCAGCAGAACAGGCAAATCGACCAGAGAACACACGCAATTTACAGATACAAATTGGGATATATATAAGAAATTATCCGGTGACCCTGAAGAGACTCACATTTGATGAGTATGGGTTTGGCACACACAGGGTCCTGAGCTGAATATCATCATTCTTTTCTTTCTTGATAATTCCTCTCTCTCTCTCTCTCTCTCTCTCTCTCTCTCTCTCTCTCTCTCTCTCTCTCTCTCTCTCTCTCTCTCTCTCAGGATAACTGGGGAACTTTCTTTGACTGGTGCAGCAGAAGCCTCAGGCTTCCTTGCACCATATGGCTAATAATAATAATAATAATTTTGGTTTTTGATTTTAGAATAAGATGGAAAGCCGAGGATATTTCATTCATCTGATCAAATCTTTCTTGTAAGCTGACGATCATCATTATCGTAATAAGCCAATATTGAATTTTTTTTGTACTATTAAAGTATCATATTGGCTGTTATGGGCATCCATGTAAAATTTACTTATTTTCGCTGTTGCAATAAAAATATTATATAGATATTATATTATATATTATATATATTAAAAGAAAACATTTTTTGATATTTAAAAAAATTAAAATATCGGAAATCGGGCCCCCTACATTCTCGGGCCCCGAGCAGTCGCCCGATTCGGTCGTACCTAGGTACGGCACTGGTAATAGTGCGAGAATGGCCAGACGCACCGGTATGAGAATCTGGGAAACTGCAACCCTACTGTAGCTTTCACGTACGACTTTGTCTTCAATGGATCGAGATTGGTCCAATGATCAATAACATCCAGCCAGGAGTGGACTTTTATAAAATAAATAAATAATAAATAAATAATTTTCTGTTTATACTCCTAGACGACCACACGATCAGCGGAATTCACAAAGTAGGGGGAATACAAGAAACAGCACCGTATTTAGAAGTCACGGGCTTGAACTCCTGTCACTCAAGGCACTTGTATCTATGCACCTACGCGCCATTAACCCTGGCGGAAATCGCCGCTTAGCTGTTTGGGTCTCTGCATCAAGCCAACGACGACCCTGTAGTCGGAAATAGGCCGATAAGACTTGTGCAGGTTAACAGAAAAGCTAGTCAGTCAAAAAAACAGTGGCAACCAAAGAAGCATTTCTGCAGCACAATTCGTTATACCTTTTGTCAGTGATGGGGTATCGCAGCCGACGATCGAATCGGCTTCACTCTGGTCAGCAAAAAAACAAGAAGGTACGGTTAGAGTGAGAAACACCAACACTGGACAGTGGAACGTTGGAAAAATAAAAATACCTGGTCTAACAAATGTCAGGTTCTGCTGTTTCACAGAGGATCAGGATATGGTGAAAACAGCAGGAATCCATGGACCCCGTTCTGCTAATAGTTAACAATGCAGGCTGATAGTGGCGGTATAATGGTGTGAGCAGATTTTTCATTACACATTACAACTTTGATACCAGTGAAGCATCATTTGCATACCACAGGTTTCTATATATTGTTGCTAACCAGTCACGTACTTTCATGGATGCAATGTATCTATCTGCAATTGGGTTCTTCCAGCAGGATAATGTAACATGTCACAAGTCCAGAATTGTACAGAACGAGTTCATGGAACATTGAGATCACCAGATCTCAATCCAATTGAGCACCTCTCTCTCTATACAGTGCCATTCTTGTATCCTCCCTCTCTTTTGAGAACTCATCTAAACAGGAAATTTATTTATAAATATCGCATTTTTGCATACCACTAATTCCAATTATTTTTTAAAAATTAATATTGATTAATTGACGATAATGAAATTATAGTAACCTTATAATACCGTGATAAATCTGACTAAAAATGAATAGCAAGTCCTTAAAAACGGTACTCATCTTGTATAAATCTGGAATATATTTATTGGTAGATGGTGGTTAAATTTAGGTTGAAAGGTGCATTAAAAAAGAACTAAGGCGGAGAATGGGGTGAAAATATTTTAAACAGATTTTAAAATGAGTGCAAGGAATTAGAAGTGCAGATCTCCAATCCTTGGTTGTCGTAAAGAGGTTAAAGGATGCAAGCGAAAAGAGACCGGTGATGCCAATAGTCGTTACGAGGGACTTTCGTTGAATAGAACGTCATCAGTTGGCAAATGGCAGAGAAGTGAGCGCGTGTTGTGTTTAAAGTTTATCTATATTCTTGTGATGTTCTTTTTGACACGTGGGAACTTTAGCCGCGAGAGGTTCCAAGTCGGTGAGAGGTTGAAGAGAAGTTTAGCGTGAATAATATTGAGATCGGAATGATGTCGGTACTACCATTCAATGGTGAGGACTTCATATTGAAGAATTCTGAAGCTCGATCTAAGTTTAATAATGGTGATGGCAGAGTCGACAAGGGGGGTGTGGTTGTGGGTTTGAGCGTGGATTGTTAGCTCAGTGCAGGATTGGCCTGTCCTGAAACTGTTGAAATGGTAGTATGCGCGGGTATTGGAAGTTGTGGAGGAACCGAATTTTGTGGTAGTGCTACCGATGTAACAGGTGTCGCAGTTTGGTTGGTATTTTATGAGATATATTATATTATTGAGATCGCTGGTGGAATATTTGTTTGTTTCTTTATAAGAATTAAATAGAAAACAAAGTTTATTCTAAGTAGAGAAAGTGAGGAAGATATCGGTATCTTTGAATATACGCAGGAATTGTGCTACGAGTTCGCTATGATAAGGGAGAACTATGCGAGTGTTTGTCTTGTTACTGTGTCTGGTGGGGTTACTAATACTGTTTTTAACGGAGGATATTGTACGTTGGATGAGTTGAGGGAGTAGCTCCTGGCTATGAATTTATCAGTAAGGTATTGAAGTTCATTGTGCAGATCGTTTTGTGAGAAGCTAAATTTGATAGCGTTGTAGATTTGTTGTGTTTTTTTTTGGTAGTTGTTGGCGCATCGGCTTCTGTGGCCATAATGCACTTCCCAAGGTTTTTGCAGTACTTTGATCCAAGCCCGAGGCGGGATTCGAATCCGCGGCCTTTGGGTCCAGGCAGGCACTTTACCCACCTGGCTAGCCCGGTCGGCTAGATTTGATTGTGTAGGACGGGTTTTTTGGTACTAAGGGGATGATGTGTGAAATGTAGATATTTACCGGTGTGCGTGTTTTTCCTAAAAATCTTTGTATTTAAATTTGTGCCTGTTGTATAAATAGTGAGATTAAGAAAATTGATCTGGTTGTTCATCCCGATTTCAAGGTTGTGGTTTAGCCTATCGTGTATTGAATTGAATTTTAAAAAGAGATTGTCTATGGTTAATCTGTTGCCTATTATTAGGATATCATCGGCGTAGCATATGTACAATTTAATTTCAGAAGGGAAAGGTTGAAAAATTTGATTTTCAATAGTGGCGAGATAAATTTCAGAAAGGGGGCGGAAATGCCTAAACCCATTGGTAAACCGAATGTTTGCCGATAAATTTTATTATTAAATCTAAAATATTGTGGTTAATATATTCAATGTGGTTGTGTTGTGGTTAATATATTCAATGTGGTTGTGTTGTGGTTAATATATTCAACCCAGGCGTGCGGGATTGAATTAATAATACTAACCAAGCCTTCCAAAAAATCAGTAATACCACCATATCCGACGGAGACGTATTAGCTTCTTTTGATGTCACATCCCTATACACTAATGTTCATATTCCTTTCACCCTACAAGTATTACGCGTATTTCTAACAGCAGACGACACTTTAACGAATTGTATCTCTCTTTCAGTTGATCACATCCTTGAACTCACCACTCTTTTATTAGACGCTAGATATTTTAGATTTAATAATAAAATTTATCGACAAACATTCGGTTTACCAATGGGTTTAGGCATTTCCGACCCTCTTTCTCAAATTTATCTCGCCACTATTGAAAATCAAATTTTACAACCTTTCCCTTCTGAAATTAAATTATACATACGCAACGCCGATGATATCCTAATAATAGGCAACAGATCAACCATACACATTCTCTTTTTAAAATTCAATTCAAAACACGACAGGCTAAACCCTTGAAATCGGAATGAACAACCAGTTCAATTTTCTTAATCTCACTATTCATACAACAGGCACAAATTTAAATACAAAGATTTTAGGAAAAAAACGCACACCGGTAAATATCTACATTTCACTTCACATCATCCCTTTAGTACAAAAAAACCCGTCCCACACAGCCAAATCTACAACGCTATCAAATTTAGCTTCTCACAAAACGATCTACACAATGAACTTCAATACCTTACTGATAAATTCATAGCCAGGAGCTACTCCGATCAACTCATCCAACGTACAATACCTTCCGTTAAAAACAGTATTAGTAACCCCACCAGACACAGTAACAAGACAAACATTCGCATAGTTCTCCCTTATCATAGCGAACTCGTAGCACAATTCCTGCGTATATTCAAAGATACCGATATCTTCCTCACTTTCTCTACTTACAATAAACTAGGTTTTCTATTTAATTCTTATAAAGAAACACACAAATATTCCACAAGCGATCTCAATAATATAATATATCTCATAAAATACCAACCAAACTGCGACACCTGTTACATCGGCAGCACTAGCACCAAATTCGGTTCCTCCACAACTTCCAATACCCGCGCATACTACCATTTCAACAGTTTCAGGACAGGCCAATCCTGCACTGAGCTAACAATCCACGCTCAAACCCACAACCACACCCCCCTTGTCGACTCTGCCATCACCATTATTAAACTTAGATCGAGCTACAGAATTCTTCAATATGAAGTCCTCACCATTGAATGGTACCGACATCATTCCGATCTCAATATTATTCACGCTAAACTTCTCTTCAACCTCTCACCGACTTGGAACCTCTCGCGGCTAAAGTTCCCACGTGTCAAAAAGAACATCACAAGAATATAGATAAACTTTAAATACAACACGCGCTGACTTCTCTGCCATTTGCTCACATCTGGTGAGTATGGGCTTGGCACACCCAGGGTCCTGAGCTGGATATCATCATTCTTCTCTTTCTTGGTGATTTCCTTCTGTCTGTCTCTCTCTCTCTCTCTCAGGGTAACTCAGAAATTTTTTTTTTTTTTTGGCTGGTGCAGCATAAGCCTCAGGCTTCCTTGCACCATATGGCTAATAATAATAATAATAATAATAATAATAATAATTTGCCAACTGATGACGTTCTATTCAACGAAAGTCCCTCGTAACGACTATTGGCATCACCGGTCTTTTTTCGCTTGCGTCCTTTAACCTCTTTACGACAACCAATGATTGGAGATCTGCACTTCTACTGCCTTGCGCTCATTTTAAAATCTGTTTAAATTTTTTTCACCCCATTCTCCGTCTTAGTACTTTTTTAATGCACCTTCCAACCTAAATTTAACCACCATCTAAATTTATTGCAGATTTATACAAGGTGAGTACCGTTTATTAAGCAGTTGCTATTCATTTTTACTGATTAATTTTTAGTATGCCAGGTATGGTATATATATATATATATATATATATATATATATATATATATATATATACAGTAATAACATACATTATACGAATGCAGAGCTGTGTTTGTCTCAGGCGAGGAAAACATGATTTTTCTCCAGGAAACTTGGGTTTTCCTTCCAGCGAACAGAAAATCGACCACAAACGCACGAAATTTATGGACAGTATACGCTCAGCAATATGGCTGATGCTCCTAAAACTCCTACAACAACAACAACAACAACAACAGCAACAACGACAGCAAGATATAGGGGCTCACATCTGGTGAGTACGGGCTTGGAATATAATATAATATATCTCCCTCACTCCATCATTCTTCTCTTTCTTAGTGATTCCATTCTACTTCTGACTCTCTCTCTCTCTCTCTCTCTCTCTCTCTCTCTCTCTCTCTCTCTCTCTCTTTCTCAGGAAAACTCAGAAATTTTTTTTGGTTGGCACAGCATAAGCCTTAGACTTCCTTGCACCATATGGCTAATAATAATAATAATAATAATACAAAACAAAATAATTGCACTACGAAAATAATACAAATAAGGACTTGAGTCACTGGACAGTACATTTTTGTACTGTCCAGTGACTGTACTGTCAGTTTGTTTTCAGCATTTGATTTTCTTCTGTGAGCTTCACGTCTTCGTTGAAGTGTTTAAAACTGGAAGTATACTTTTTGAAAAACTTCCATCCTGCAGTGTTTCTCTGGGCATAATCTTTTTGGATCTGTTTGGAGCTTGTTGTGTATCATAATGTTGGAGAAAAAATCGCTGTAAAGTTATCAGCTGCGTAAACACCCTTCTGAGTGGTCGTTGCTTATTTCGCCTCCTTAGAGTACGTAGGGCGTAGTCTTCGATAGTCGTCTCCCAGTTAGCAGTTTTGTGAGGTTTAAGATGTTTTTTTGTTAAAATTTTTTCCACGGCGTGATGTCCAACTTGGCATATAAAACAGACTTTGATCACTACACAGCGATAAACGGCTAATCCTGTCTGACCATCCAATACTCCAATCCTAGGAAAGTTTTGACAGCAGTAGCCGGGGTGGGGAACCAAATCTAAGATCTTGCGGGATCAAGCTTTCTAATGCCCACGAGCTAGTGGGTGTTAGAAATTTGGCTGATGCTACATAAGCTAGAAAGCAAGTTTATCTAGCAAAAAAAAAACAAAACATTTCCACATTCATTCCCTCTAAAAGTTTGTTCAGTTCCTTCTTGAATTTATTTAAGCTATAAACTTCCACGACAGATGGAAGTTTGTTCCAGCGATCAACTACCCGCTGGCTAAGGCAAATTCTGCACATCTATTTGAAACTGTCTTTCCTCAATTTCAATTTATGCCCCTTCAGGTTCGCACTCCGAGCAAAAGGAAGAATCTCACCAGAATTGACCTGCTTAACCCATTTAAGGCCTTATACACCTCAATCAGATCACCTCGCAGGTGCCTAATCTCCAGACGCTGCAATTTGCAGAACTTAAGCCTTTCTTGGTACGAGGACCCCTTTGTTCCCCTCACCAATCTTGTAGTCCAGAGTACTGTATAAGTTTTTTCTTTTTTTTTTACATGCTCAGAATGCGACATAACTTTTAGGCTTTCGTCCCATTTCGTCCACAGATCCATGTGTTTGAATTTTTTCGACAGAACATGCGCTCGAACGTTTTCGAAGCAGATGTTGTAGCTGACAGTTAAGCAAGCTAGTCTAGTGAGTGTCCGCAGAGTAAGTGCTTTGATAGCCATCTAGCTGGAAAATATGCAATTCATTTTAATGTTTTTAAAGATTATAATAAGAAATTATTTGTAAAAATTTATACCCGCCTGTATCTCTTGGTCATCTCGTCCCTGCTTCTGGTGCGTTCCTGAATAAAATCGTTAAGATCTTTTATAGACACCTTGCATATACACACGTTTCAATGTCTTAATACACATTAAAACAAAAATAATAGTATTCATTAGAAATTTAAAAAAAATGCTCTTTACAAACGAAATTACAAATAATTCCAAAAGAGAAGGAACCCAAAGGTTCTGAGTGCCAGGAAACTATAGTAGGATAAGGATAGCACTGCACGTATGTATGTACTTGTTATATGCAATATTTGATATTCTGCATATTACTTTTTTTTTTTTTCTTTTGTGCACTCAGCATTTTCATTTAATGCATTTCATTTATTAACCTTGCCTGAATTTACATTCCACAGTATAGGCTATAAAATGGTTGTTTATATTCTTCGAACTGTTCGATTGTTTTCAATTGAAAAAATTCGGAATGAATGTCGTTTTCGTTTCCGTTTGCT
Organism: Mastigoproctus giganteus; assembly: GCF_048544385.1. Taxonomy (NCBI): domain Eukaryota; kingdom Metazoa; phylum Arthropoda; class Arachnida; order Uropygi; family Thelyphonidae; genus Mastigoproctus; species Mastigoproctus giganteus. Next base: position 163,926,598 of record NC_143580.1, on the reverse strand, counting down.
GTTCACAAGTGTGAATATTAGGAAGAATTTCGCTCTATTAAAATAGAGCGAAATTCTTTCTAATATTCACACTTGTGAACAATGTACTGTGTATGTGTATACGTATATCGGGTGGGGCGAACGGATTCACCTCATCATCATGGGTGCAGTATTATAATTTGCGCCGTTTGGTTTATTCTAGCTAAAGATTCATCGCCGACTCTCCCCGCTTGCCATTCTTTCCTATATAGATGCTGCACTGCTACTGGTGGGCAGAGTCTTCATTCCACTAACTACCGGTTTAGCTAGTGGTGACCGAGTTTCCGCGACATTACACCGTAGTCGTTGAATTGCTGGTCATTCTTGACGACCGATTACCCCGTAATTTGCTGTTGGAGTGTTGGATACACGCCCAAAACCCCCGGCAGATATTAGACACTCGACAACGAAGGGGATCCTCCCTACTCGGAAGCAGCCGAAGCCATTAAATGTTAAAAGAGTTGCAAATTCCATTTTTCTTCCCTCTGGGCAAAATTAAATTTCACTGCCTGCTGATTGAGAGCTCAGTTAATAGAACTGAAAGTAGGGCGTTTCGTAAAAGGAGACAATAATGAAATTTCAGGTTATCAGTCAATCACTTAGGAAATGATAGTTAAACGTTGTAGATAAGATTGAAATTTAGTAACAACAACAATAATAATACAATCGAATGCCATCTTTATTATGCATTATAAAAATTACTAGCAGTACCCTTTGCGAAAATTACGCAATCGGCAGCAGTTTTTCTCTAGTTATCCTAAAGAAATGTAGTCTGTGTTTGGTCTTGAGCAAGTTAGCCAGTACGCGTCGAATTCTTTCTTATTTCTGTAAAATAAAAGTATTCTTTCTTTTAAGGTAGGCAGGGCTACTAGAGAAAATTGGCCCGTTCTGAAAATAAAACTATTCGGATTTCTTACTATACAGAATTTTTATATTTTTCAGAAACATATTTATATTAAATATGTTTCTGCCCACATAGGAATAAATAATGAGACCAAATCAGTTAGGCCTATCGCACGCAATGGCTACAGCTAGCTCTACCCGTTGCGAAAATTTCGCAATTGGTAGCAGAATTTTATTATTATTTTTTTTTTCCGTAACAAAGAACACGATTGTGCGGACGTGAAAATTGTTAATCAGTTAAATAGTTAAAGTGAAAATTGATAAAAAAAAAAAAAAAAAAAAAAGCTTTATCAACTAAGCCAACGGTTAACTTCTTCCTGTGGCCCCATCTATGAAGTGAATGTTGAACTATTCTCGTTTGTAGTGCAAAACTAGCCGGTTCCGTAAAATAAAATTATTCGGAATTTTTAAATTTTAACAACTTTCTGCACATCTAGGAAAAAAATACAGTATCTACAATTTGAGACTATTTCCAGAGGGATCGGTTAAGCCTATCGTTCAGACTGACTCCAAATTAGATATACAACCCCAGGGGCTCGCATCTGGTGAGTATGGACTTGGCAAACGCAGGGTCCTGAGCTGGATATTATCATTCTTCTCTTTCTTGGTGATTCCTTTCTACGCCTGACTCTCTCTCTCTCTCTCTCTCTCAGGGTAAGTTGGGGAATTTTTTTTCTTTTTTGGCCAGTGCAGCATAAGCCTCAAGCTTCCTTGCACCATATGGCTAATAATAATAATATAGATTATAAAATGATGAACTTGATTATCTTATTCATAAAACTGTTTAAATATCTATTAACATCATTAGATTGCTTTTCTGAGAAATTTGTTGAGATAGGTTAAATTGCCTGATACATCTTAAAAAATGTTTTTTATTTAAGCTGTTAAAAATGTGGAGAGGCTGATTTGTTAACAATAAGGTATACATTTAAGCCCAAGGGCTCACATCTGGTATGGGCTTGGTACACCCAGGGTCCTGAGCTGGATATCATCATTCTTCCCTTTCTTGGTGATTCCCTTCTACTTTTGACTCTCTTTCTCTCTCTCTCTCTCTCAGGGTAATTCGGGATTTTTTTTTTTTTTTTTTTGGCTGGTGCAGCATAAGCCCCCAACTTCCTTGCACCATGTAGCTAATAATAATAATATGAAAATTAGGAAATGATCAGAGAAATAATTTTCTGAGGTTTAGGAACTGATGAGCCTTAGTTTAATATTAGTAGCAATATTATCTAGGCAAGAGGTTATAGTTTTTGTAGTTAATTTCTGTTGCCTAGCTATATCAAATATACTTTCTTCAAATCCATTAACCATTTAGTAATAAACAAATACTTAATTGCAGATACATAAATTTTAAAATAGGGATTAATACTAGTCCACCCATCTAAGATAGTCTCCTCAACTGCAACTTGCTAGGAATATTCCATTTGTCTAGTAGAAGGAGGAGGCCTATTAGCACAATGTTAAACTCCCAGTATACATGTACTACAGTATACACATAATTTTTTATAAAAATATACAAATATTGGCATCACCATTTCAGTAAAGAACGAACATAAGAGGTAACAAACACAGCACAGGGTGGCATTATTTTCTAAAACTATCAGCATCAAAAAAGAAAAAAAAAAATCTGGTGCGCACTTTTCTGTATATTTTTTAAAATTTATTCTACCTATTATTCTGTGAAATAAAACAGTAAAAAGGAATGAAACTGTAAAGTACAGAACACTTATTTTTTTAAAATTAACTATACAGAGTTGAGCTTCAGAATTACAAAACAGATATATATATATTTTTTTTATCTTTCAATTCACATACAAAGAAACTTATTAAAGAAATTCAAATTCGGTATCAACAAGTTTTTATTTGCATTTTACTTTTATTTCACTTCTGTGAGTCACACTTCATTCTTGGGAGACATGAGCTGTTTTATTTCATCATTTTATCAAATTTATTTCAATCTTTGAGATTAAATGTATGGAAGTATATATTAATTTAAAGTGTGTATACCCATTGCTAAATTTTATGCCAAATCCATTTATTTGCAGTTGTTCTGGAATGGGGACATGAAAAACATTTATAAAATATTTTAAGGGAAGCACAAAGTTTAGAAGTTGAGAACTTCTGATCAAGATGATTCATGAAACTACTCCTGCTATGTGTATTGCATGTTCACATTTTCCAATCTATAAGAGGGAAATAAGTCACATATAATTATGCACTCGCTCTTGCTTGCCCATTCAAGTGATATACTTTCTCATTTATATCCATACTTGTTTAGACTTTCATAAACAGGTTTTTTTTTTTTTTTTCGTTTTTTATTATCAAAAATAATTGAGGTATAAGGGAAAACCCCTGATTTATAGCTGGATTTGATTCCATATATTAACAGAGTATATCTTGAATATATTTCTCCTGAAATATACAGGGTGTTTCAGTTAAACGTTTCAGAACTAAGAGGGGTAGGGTACATCCTGACAACTCAAAATCATATAGCAATGTGGGGTCGGAAATGCTTTCCTGAAGCGGTGTTGTACACAGAAGCACCATAAAGAAAAGAGACCGTAAGTGAGAAATCGTTTTAATAATACATGAAAAGAAGCAAAAGGTACATGGATTAAAGTAAGTGTTCGAAGTTTCTTCCACGGGCTACAATGCACGCCTCACATCTCCGACGCATGGACATCCGAACATTCTGGAATACTCCAGGCGAATTTCGAATTTCTTGAACAAGAACGCCAAGTTAGTAGGATGGATGATTACACGAACGCAGAGTTAGCCGATATGCATTTGGCGTACGGGGCTGCAAATTGTAGTGGGCCAGCCGCACAGCGTTTGTACGCGGAACGATATCCGACGAGGCGTATTCCCAGTCATAATTTCTTTGCAAGACTGCACCAGAGGTTAGCTGAGAGATTCATTTGAAAGAGCTGACAGGGACAGGGTAAGAACAGCACGGACTCCAGCCGTCGAACAGAATGTGCTGCAGCATGTACAGGGGAATCCAAGAACGAGTACACGAAGTCTAGCAAACGCAGTCGGGGTTTCCCATTGCAGCGTCTGGAGGATTCTCCGAGAACAAGACATGCATCCGTTTCACGTGCAGCGTGTCCAGACACAGCAACCGGAGGATTATGCACCTCGTATTGCTTTCGCACAGTGGTACCTTGGAAAATGTGCTACAAATCCCCTTTTTCCTGCTGAAGTGTTGTTTTCCGATGAGGCATCCTTCACAAGGGAAGGAATTTTCAACACGCATAACGACCATATCTGGGCGGTCGAGAACCCGCATGCAATACGACGTCGTGCAGCACAGATTCGATTTTCGGTCAATGTATGGGCCGGTATTATGGGAGATCACCTCATCGGACCTTACCTGTTACCGTGTCGTCTAACCGGACCTATCTACTTGATCTTTCTGCAGCAAGTATTGCCACAACTTTTGAGAGATGAACAGATTTCTGCATCGACGCAACAGACAATGTGGTTCCAACACGATGGAGCCCCTGCCCATTATAGCGGAGATGTTCGTAACTACCTGGATGTCACATTTGGTCAACAGTGGATCGGACGTGGTGGTCCCGTGCGTTGGCCTGCTCGGTCACCCGACCTATCATGTCTTGATTTTTATTTCTGGGGTCATATGAAATCGCTAGTTTATGACACCCCTGTTGACAATGCTGAGGAGCTGGTTTCAAGAATCGCAGTAGCTGCCGAAGAAATTCGAAATTCGCCTGGAGTATTCCAGAATGTTCGGATGTCCATGCGTCGGAGATGTGAGGCGTGCATTGTAGCCCGTGGAAGAAACTTCGAACACTTACTTTAATCCATGTACCTTTTGCTTCTTTTCATGTATTATTAAAACGATTTCTCACTTACGGTCTCTTTTCTTTATGGTGCTTCTGTGTACAACACCGCTTCAGGAAAGCATTTCCGACCCCACATTGCTATATGATTTCGAGTTGTCAGGATGTACCCTACCCCTCTTAGAAGTTCTGAAACGTTTAACTGAAACACCCTGTATAAAGGGTGCAATATGTAAAGGTTAAAACTTGCATTAAAATCTGCTGTCACACCATAATATTTAAGCAGCCAATTTGAAAAATGTTTCTCTGCTATAAAATGATAATCATCTCATTTAAATTTGTTAATATCCTAAACCTAATTCCTTGTCAAAACCTTTCAAAATATATACACACCTCTGTAGGTGCAAAACATGAAGGCCATGTCATGGATAGATTATATTTTAAAAAATAGTTTTCATAACGAATAATAGATTATGGAAAGTAATTTTTAGCTTCCAATATATCAATTTAGCAGTTTGCATTAATAAGCAGTACTTAATGCTTCTGTACTGCACTAATTTCTACATAACGTTTTTTGATAAATATCAGTTTCATTCTTTATAGCTCTAATAAATTTCTATCCTTTCTTAATGAAAACAGTATTGTAAAACTTAACAGTTTTTCAATACTGTTTTCATTTATTTGCCAGTATTTTATTAACTTATTCAACTGTCTAGGAAAGATATATTGTCGACTGGCACTCATTTGGAGAGGTCTGGGTCTGACAACTGGAGGGATTTCTGGTCCTTTTCAATTGAGGCTCTTCTGTAGTAAGCTGATTTCAGGTGAATGGAATATAGTGTTTTCTCCCTAGTCCTAGCGAGTCATGACTAGCGAGTTTCCTGAAATTGCATCAGCAAAGGCATTGGCAACAATTGTTTGTTGTGAGATCTTGTCTAGTTCTGTTGTGTGAGCTGTCATAATTTGATTATTTGTTGATATAGTATTGTTTTTCTAGTATGGGTTCTCAGCAGAATACCTGTTTACATTATTTTAATATTTAACCCTTCTAATTAGGTGAGTGAGATTTTCAACAAATTTGGAAGTTTGTAAAAATTAAAAAACTTTGAACATAAATGCTTTTAAATATTGATTTTTTTCCTATTTTGTCTTTGTAACCGAATATTAGAGCAAGATTATTATAAAAATGCAAAAAATTTGCAATAAAAATTTATTTTATTTAATTTTTTTTTTTGCAATATCTTTTGCATTTATATGTATTGTATGATTTAATTTCCTTGACTTCGGGATCTGAATTCCAGAAAATTTCTTAAAGTTTGGCTTGTTAGCCCATATCAGCTTGAAGCTTGTTAAGGGCCATTCCTTCCTACTAAGCCAATTTTCAAAATTATTGTAAATATAAAATTGGTTCTGCTACTTGTAAACATAGTTGACAGATGGTGGCATGTCGTAAAGTTGCAAGAGGATCTGTACCTAAATCTGTATCTACTGCTAAGAAGTAATTTCTTGATACTGCATTATCAGAATGTACAGTGGATCCCCACTTTAAGAGATTAATCCGTTCCAGAGACACCATCGTATTGTAAAAATATTGTAATGCAAACTCAATAGCACATAGTTTTTTGGTAATTCATTTCAAGATCTCGGAAGTTGAAATTTTTGCTATAATAACTAAGTGTTTATCTCTCTAAAAGGTGATTTTTATAATGGAAATTGTATTAGTTTAATATAGAATACCGAATATTGCATTTTCCAGTGTATACCATGTACCTTTTATCTGACAAAAAGTCACCATAAAATTGTGGTGCATCTTATACTCCGGAATAAACATTAAAACATGATACAGTACAAATTTTAAAAAGAAAAAAGATAAAAAAATACCGATGGTGCCACATTTTTACTTATTTCCCCTCCCCCCAAAATGTTTAAAATTATAAACATTGCAAAACAAGAATGTTAATTTTCATTTAACATACAGTAGAAAAGCTGTTTAAATGGTGGTGTGGTGATAGAGTTGAAGGAGAATCTACCATCAAGATATCACAGGACAACCTTCAGGATCTGGTGTTCTCTCTGATCATTGCCTCTTGCTACTTATGGTATAAAAACTGTCCAAAGTGGCTTGTTTTTGGCACTTCTTGAAATAACGTAACACGTAATCTTCAAATTTGCAGGTCAATTCAGTGGTTTCAATATCTGGGTTTTTTCCTTAGCTTTCTCTTCACAATGTCTCATGCAGCAAACGTCCTTAATTTCTTGAGTTGTTGCTACATGGTCATCCTCGTGTTCCTCATCTCCACTGTCATGGAGCTCCTCTGTTGTCAACTCCCTTCCATGGTCCTCAATTAACTCCTCCACATCCCCTGCATCAACCTCAAGAGCCAAGGACCTACCAAGAGTAATAATTTCCTACTCTATAACACCTTCAGCTTCAAATCCTTCAAAATCGTGGATAACTGAAGGCCACAAGTTCTTCCAGGCTGCATTGAGGCACCGAGTAGAAACTTTATTCCAAGAATTCACAATGATTTTTACACAATCCAAGATGTTAAACTTGATCTTAAAAGTTGGCAATCACTTGCTGATCTATTGGCTGAAGCAGATGGGTAGTATTCGGTGAGAGTAATTTGACAGTAACAAAGCCAAATTGCTCCTCCAGAAATCAGGCAAGTTTGAGATCATGGTCTGGAGCATTATCCAAAAGCAACAGTAACTTTAAAGGAGGTTTGTTCTTTTCTAAGTAACTTTTGACAAAACACTTCAAAACACTTCTTTTTCATGTATCAAAATACCCATTCACTGAAAAGGTGTTTTGTCACCCAGGCCTTCTTACAATGCGTGAAGACACCTAACCTGGTTTTGATGACCTTTTGCTGTTTAAACACTCTTGGAGTTTCTGACTGGTAAACCAACATTGGCTTAAGTTTAAAATCTCTAGAGGCATTTGACCCTAATAGCAGAGTAAGCCTATCCTTCATAGGCTTGTACCCAGGCAACAAGGTGTCACTTTTGTGATGTATGTTTGCCTGGGCACTCTTTTCCATAAGATGCCTTTTTTGTCTGTATTAAAGACTTGTTGAGGAAAATAACCTTCCTTCTCAATGAATTCTTGAAACTCCACCTTAAAGTTTTCAGCTGCTTCCTGATCAGCACTATAAGCCTCATGACACTTTTAATATCGGACCTTTTCATAAAACATTGAACCAACCTTTGCTGGCTTTAAAGTCCAGTGATCAAAAATCTTGCTTTGCACGTTTGCTAATGTAATGTACAGGAACCGTATCAATCTTCATTTGTTTTTCTTTTATCCACAGCAACAAAAGCCTTTCCATTTCTGCAATCAGTTCTCTGCCTTTTGGAACTGTTAGATACATCACTTTAATTTATTTAAAGTTTTCTTTTTGTTTCACTATGGTATAAATGATTGACTGGGAAAAACCATATTCATGCACCAATGAACTAATTTTGGCACCATCATGTTTTTTCACTATTTTTTGTCTAATTTTAATTGAAATTTTCTTCTTACTGTGCTCTTTAAGGGCCATATTATCAGTTTACACAATGTTGTATATACTCAAATTCAATACAATAAATTTGTCAAATGAACACAACACAAAACATGCAGTCAACATGTTTACAAATGCTGCTATTGGCTGAGAGGAAAGACCACGTGGTTCGGTTGGAGGCAATCGTAAGCCCAATGTAAAGTGAAATCAATAGGTGCCAGTTAACATGATCACTAGTTAGCAGAATCAGATACCTTTTATAGAAACAAATTTCAAAAAACCAATTCGAATCATTAAAAGCCACTACACCTTCATCGATTATCATATGTTTGGCTATAAGAATCAATTTTGAATGCCTTTGTGATATTTTTCTAAAACACATTTCTGGAGGTCACTACCATAAAACAGTTTGCAGTTTCTGGTTTATTGGGCTTTCCTGTTAGTCAAATCTATTATAAATGGGTAGTAAACTTGATCTTATTGCATTTGCAATAATACCGATAGCTGGAATTCTGTGGGTTTTTACATTATTATGGTGAAGTGTGTTTCCCCTTCCATGAAATCTTCAATCATATAAAAAAACATAAATAAATTTTCAGAATCTTCTCTTCATTCCTATCTTTTAAGCTTCGTAAGCTTGTTACTCTGTATCTCACTTGCATGTATTGTGTTAGTCGCAATTTGTGTGTGCCATGTTCTTTGTTAGTGATTACTTATTTTTTTTACTGTTTAAAATTTTACAACCCAAAATAAAAAAAAAATGTGAGTGAACAGAAATATCAATTAGTATGTACATATTACAGTATTAATTAAGCTATGTACATAAGGGTAAATTTATTTTTATTTTGCTAACCTGTGGAAAACATTCTTCCAATTTTCATGTATCATTTAATTTTGTTAATTGGTAAAGTTATAAACTGTAAATTTGTGCTGGAATTTGTGCTTATTAGAATCGGCATTTGATAGAATTAAAATTAAATTTGCAAACATGATTACAATGACTGGCACTTACTACATATCATATAGTGAACAGTATTTTATTATGGAGAGTCCATCATAAGTGATTTGATCATAAAGTTAACCTTAAAACCGGAAAGCAGGGGTTCATTGTATATACTGAGGATAACTGTTATAAAGTTGTTACAGAATTGTTACATCAGGAAATTAGCAAAAAGGTTAAGAAGGACAACTTTATATGTAAAAGAAAACAAAAGTAGTAGTAGTAGTATTGTTTTTATTTTTTTTCTTAATTTTTTTATACAAAAATAAGTTTACAATATGTGCAAAAGTAGCTACATTTATGGGGAAACCCACGCTATAAAAAAATTTTTTTTCCAGGTAACTTTATTACTAAATGCAAAATAATTTTGTGGTTTAATTCTTAAAAGTTTAACTTAATACATCTTCTGACTTTCTCATTCAATGCATTAAAATCTTCATGAGTTCCAAGATTTCCAATATTTGAATTATCTAACTAAAACAATTTTAAGCTTTTAATCATATGACTGATAATTAAAAAATGAAAATTATTTACTCTAATCAAAATACAAACTATTCATACAATAGATCATCTTAAAAAACTATTTTATTTTCCATCTTGCAAAAAAAAAAAAAAAAATCAGTTAAATTTTTTTCTTCTTTTATCACCTAAGAGATGAATTGTAATCATCTGTAACTTAAATATTCTATTTAACTTTTAGTACACAAAATTGCAAAATATAAAATATTATATTCTTGTTTATAAATATAATACCCTATCAAGTATACACTTTGAATGTTAATGACAAACTGTTGCTTTGTTATCACAATTTTTTTATAATTGTGAATTAACCTGAATATTAAGAGCAGATTATCATAAGAGAACATATTCATATGACAACTTAGTACTACTTGCATTTTTGGGAAAAAGCTACTATTCAACACCAATAAAAATTTATTACAGTAGAGCATCGATAATCTGAATTAATTGGGACTGGGGTTAGTTCGACTTCCGATTTATTCGGATTTTTGAACCTATCAAAAATACTGTCCTGGAGACTAAAAAAAAAAAGTTTACTAAGTTCAGAAATAAAAACACTAAGTTGTATTGAAGTATTTTTATTCATAGGTAACAAAACAAATGGAACTTTCAGTCACAATAACATATCTTTAGGCCTTTAACGAAAATAATTATTTTTTGCTGCACTATTTTCAAACTCAGTTTCTTTGCTGTCAGATCTTTCTCTTTTCAGCAAGAGTAGTTGAGAGTTGGATAGCGTTCAGTTTGTTGATTTTTGCGTAACATTTAATTTTGTTAATTGGTAAGGTAATAAAAGTGTAAATTTGTGCTTGATATGTTAATTTTTATAGCCTGTGGATAATGTTCCTCTGATTTTCACTTATTAGAATTGCGTTTAATAGAATAAACATTCAATTCACAAATGTGATCACAATAACTGGTGCTTACTATAATTATTTTATGGCACCAGCATAAAAAAATAAATAAATGCTGGCTCGTTCAGATTACTGACATTTGGATTTTTGATGCTCTACTGTATATGACTTCTTATACCGGTAGTAGATTATGACCCCTTGTAGATAGTTTTTTGTCTTAATGTAAAACAAGACGACACTCTCTGACTCTTCTTATTGTAATAACTGGATCAAACGAGATTCTGTTTATTCACAATTGTATATCTAAATATTTTAAGTATAAGCAAACCCCCCCCCCTTTTTTTTGCTTCATTATCTGTTATTTCTATGACCCCCATATTCAAATAATAAATCACTTTTGACAGGTATCTTTTCAGTTCTGTTTAGAAGTCTCTGCATATTGAACTATTCATCCTGTTGCAAAGGATGTGGAATAAATTTTTAAAAATCTATAGTCACCAATGAATTGCTCCCATTTCAAAGGAAGAACTTAGCGGTGATTAGGAGAAAATAAACAAGTTTCAGAAGTTAACATTATGGAGCTAAAGTGCTCGCATAAGTGTATATAAATGAATGAATGAATCTGAATATCACGCTAGATTTTCAGTAACAATACTGATCACTCTTTGCAGTCATCAGAAGTCATTCCTAACCTGTACACTATGAATGAATATTCTATTTTATTATCTATTTTTGGTTGACACAGAAAAAGTTTGCTTCCTTGCATTATTTGGTCTTAGTAATACTAATGTCTCTAGAATTAATGGTTTGCACAATTAATATAAAGTTATTTCACAAGAACCAAAGAATTATGGAAGCACTAAAAGAGTGCTAACAGATAAAACATGTGTGATGTTTTGCCAAATGACCAAAAAAAACTAACTGTATAGTATCTGTAAAAAATGACTGCCAAATTTAAGGAAATTAAACCTAAAGATGTTAGAAGTGGTGGAATTGAAACAACCAAGTCCTCCATACTGCCAAAGAGATAAAATTCACAAGTGCATACATCAACCAGTGCACAAGGTGGCAAAAGTGCTCAGGGCACTCCCTGAACGTTGGCAACGTTGAATTCCATTGTGAATAAGAAAAACTGTTCATTATCTCTTATCAAGTTGCCACCTATAACTTCTGGAAATTTAGCAACTTGACTGGTTTTTGTATGGAACTGCCTTGCATGAATGGTAGTTTAAAATGAATAGGTATCAAACATCTTATGGAGTGATAAGGCACAGTTTAATTTTAACAATGATCCCTTATTTAGATTCTGATGAAAACCAATTCATGTGAAATTCAAAAATACCTCCTGCACTTGTAGAAGTGACAGAATAGTATTCATCAGTCCCAATTTTTTTTTTTTTTTGAGTGTCTGTGCCACCAGATATATAAAAGGTTAGTGTTACACATGTTTTTATGCAAGACAGCATTCATCCACACATGATCTGTTTTAGACAACTTCAGCACTAATAATATCATTCACAGGTTTTGTACTATGATACCTCACCATACGCATCTGACAGTTCCGAGATCATCTTGGCAGAGATGTAGTGTTTCATACTCAAAAATGGTGCCACTTCACTTCAGCAAACAATTCAAGATAGAGGTCTGCATGGACAGACTTAGTAGCAGCACAAATCACAACTTTGCTCCAGTCAGACCGAGTAGAACAGATAACATTTGAGTTTGGGTACAATAAGGTAATATTTTGGTTAACATTTTATGAAACATTACAATAAGTATTTCAGGCTTCCTCGAGCCATTTTTTATTTCAAAGAAAAAGTTACTTCTATTAGTATGTACCTCATGATAGAGAAAACATAGAACAAAGTTATCTGGCACTGTTTATGTTGCAATCGAGGACAACACATGGACTAGAAATACCTGATACTAGAGAAGGGGATGGGGGCAAGTCCTGTATTATTATAAGCAGACTTCTATCGAGCCAATCAGCATGGCATTTCATCCTTATTATTCTCTCGTGCAGTACAGGATGTATGTCATGTGACATCTTAAGCTGCTGATTTAGCAAGCTCTGAATCAACCGTCGGAGCTTGCTGATATTTTAAAAAATATAAAAAATAAATGCATAAAATAAATCTTTCTCTCTCTCTCTCTCTATATATATACATATATATAATTTTTATAAATAAATATGTTATTTAATCTTATAACAATGAATCATTTATGTGTGCACTTTATGATTACTACGACAGCTGATCTTTAATATCACATGCCAAATTTGTATTAAAATTCAGTTAAAGCTGAATTTATTTTTGAATAATTTTTTACAGATACTTGTAGTCCCCCACCCACCCAAATACTCTTATCCAAAAGCATCGATAGTCTATTTTGTTAATGGTAAGTTTTATACATAATGATTACAGATATTCACTTGGAACCCCAACACCACAATTTTCATTATTCTTTACTACATTAATGTATATATTGTAGCTATGGATTAGTTTGTGTTTGCATGGTTCTCCAGTTTGTATTGGATGAATATTTGTTTATTTACACTGGACATATGAATAGTCCACATTTCATAAATCACTGTTAAGTTCTCTTTATTTTTCCAAAGACTGCAATGAAATATAGGTTAGTGTGTTCATTCATAATCATCAGTATATCTCCACATTTCACTTTTACATTCATTTAAAGTCTCAGAACAACATTCAGAATGGTACCTAATGTTTGTAATTCCACAATGTGGTCGAGTATACACTGTCGCTTGTTATAAATACACAAAATGCACAGCACCTTAAAAGTATGGAAACATCAGACAAGCTGATGCAGTGGCTTCATGGTATGTGGAATAATTATACAAAATGTTGCCATGCAATTAAACTTCTGTTAAACTTTTAGCACAAAAGTGGAATAGGTCACTAATTGTTTCATTTATGTTCATGTTAGGTCCTTAAAGCATGCAAAAAAAAAGTGAGTAGAAGTTATGACTTCTTAAGACAAACACCATGGGGAGTTATAAATAACTTTATTAATCAAGTGATATAGCTTTTATGTAGGAAAAAATCCTAATGAAATTGGTGATTTGTAAGGAAAGGTAGACAACTCGATAGACAAGAGGTCTTGTCTATCAAGTGAAGGCAAGGTGAGCCTAGCCTTCATGCTTTGGGCCAGCTCAGCCAAGGATCAGGTAGCAAATAGTACGGTTCGGGCATGACTCAGGCAGAACTGTCTTCAGGTGCCACTACATGAGATGTAAAATTCTAAAATTTCAGCTCTAGTTCAAGGTACAGAGCATCATATCTTTCACATCTTTTGAAACAGATGCCAACTTCCACTAAGCAAAAGATGCTTAACTCTACGGACTTCATCAACAACATGTGAAAATAGCATAACATAGTTTATTGATATATTTTTCAATGTGATGATTTTACAGGAAGCTATTAATTAAATGTTTTTCCTCTATGCAGTGAAGTGTCATTTTATTCTGAAATACTTTAGTTTATTTACACTTTAAATAACTCAAACTACAAAAGGAATTCCCAGTTAAGTACACAATCTTACATAAAATGGTATTTCTAATTCACTTTGGAATTCATTTTCAAGTCTGGAAAGAGGTTGAATTGCATATCTATAAATAAATCTGTAACAGGCTTGTGTGGTGGTTGAATTTCCAACCCTTTTCAGACTTGAAAATGAATTCTAAAGTGAATTTGAAATACTATTTTATGTAAGATTGTGTACATAATTGGGAATTCCTTTTGAAGTTTAAATTATTTAAGTTCTACAGAACTGCCATATATTCTAGGATACGTTGACTTGTTTTTTACCTTGAAAGTTCTTTCTTAATCACATATTCACCACGTAAGTCAACCCCTTTTTTCACAATCACCTTTCACATCTTGTGTAATGGTGCCACTACATGAGATGTAAAAAAGCCACACTTTAAGGACCCTGTGTACTTAATCAAAAGTTTATACTGTGATATTACACTGTGTGCTTATGTAGAAGGTTATGAGACCAAAACCTACTGGAATAGGTGATGATAGTACATTGCTCTTACTGATGTGATGTGATGTATGTACATGGAAGGCCTTGATTATGTAACTGAGCCATCCCTTGGTGCCTGTTTAGCACTGTACTGCAAATTGGTTTCTATGTAAATAATGCCTCAATATGAAAGCATGTTTGTCATAAGAAATTTGGCAATTTGAATTCTTAAAAAGATGAACAGATTCTTGGTATCAAAAAGTTAGCAATAATATAAATTCGTGTAAAAATATGTGTAATAAATTGTAAATATATTAGTATTAATTTCTGTTTTTCTAAACCTAAGCACGAGCCTTAATTCAATCACAGGATTTTATACCTGGCAGAGTCATCCCTAAAATATCAGATGATTTTTTTCATGCTTCAAAGGCTGATTTATATGCTGCAATCTACAGTATAATTTTTGTTTATAAATATGGAGATAGGTGTCTTTGATTAGTGAACTCACAGATAATTCATTTCATGAAAGATTTATAAACATTCCACAATTTTTGACTTCAGTTTTATCAAGGGGAGCTGGGTTAAATTTATTTAATTGGCTTGTGCACTTAACATATTGGCCTTTCGATTAACATATTCTGAATTATTATTTAGAAACATATTCCTTCTGCAACACCCTTATTCCCCCCCCCCCACACACACACACCATTTCCTGATTGTTTCTATAGTTATAATAGTGATTTCAGTGTACTTGCATCTTACTCAGTTTACCCATTCTTTTAATTTACTCTTAAATTTATATTTATATATATATATATATTACACTTCTTGCCATTGATATTTAGTTTGATAATGTTGGGCAAATTGTGTCTTAAACTGTGTCTTCTAACAACACAGCAGAGAGGATATGAGTGATAACCATCGTTATTAGTAAACAGTAGCATTCAGAACTGTCAAGCTTTCTTTTGAGATAAGCAAATTCCTAATCACATCTTGTTCAGCAAGCTTTCTTTTTTAACAAAATTTTTTAAAACTAATTCACCTTTTTCAAACATAAGTTGTATAATTAACACAATAAGAGAAGTATTTTGGCTTTTAATGCCAGAAAAAACAATAATTGATTATTTATAACTGATATATACTATCATGAAATGTAATAATTAGAATAATGAATTATCGAAAAAAAAAAAAAAAAAAAGAGCTTAAGCTTTTTCTATATAGTACAAGCTGTATATATTGTACATACAGGTTATACATATATGTATTTTTGAAGGAAGCAAGCGATTTCAATTTCTGAAGTGGAAGGAAGCGTCTTAAGTGGGTGAAGCCAATTTTTTTTTTTTCCCCTCTCCCAAAACAAAATTTTGAAGCTAGGAAGAAAATCATTATTAAACTAAAAACTATTTCCATTTTACTGCTGGATTTGAAGCCAGCAGTAAAATACAGTTAACACAGCTTAGACAGAAATAGCCAAAACTTAAATAAATGATGTGCACATGCAATCACTGTGCAGTAATAATTACAAAACTCTAAATGAATGTCTGATTAATCAAGTGAATATGAGAAAGATAAGGAGGTCAAAAAATAAATAAAAGCTTAATGGCTAAGCGAAGTATAAAGACACCAATGGCAAATGGACATATATTTTCCCATTTGGGCTGTACAAACCAAAGCTTCTAATTAGAAAAGGTGAAAAAAATGTTTTCTGTAAGGGTATAGAACTTTCATATGAATAACTCTCCACCTTCACAAGTTGCCATGGTATTACACTACTCCAAATAACACTTCTCTATCATAATTAGAAAAGTGGGAGTAGAATATCAAGGCAACTCACTATCAGGATTCAGGGTTAAAAGTTCTACTTAGCCCACATGCACTGGTTCTTGATACTGTTGCCCATCAGGTGCTCTTATAACATAAAAGAACTGCTTAAGTTCTGAAAATTGTAGCATATGGAAACTAGGAACCTTCGAGGAGAGTCACTGAAGTATTTATGGCTTTAAATGGATTGAGTAAAGTAAATTTTGATGGCATCTGTACTCTTTCTCTGACAACATACATAAACTTAATTGAAAAAGAATGGCTGGGGATTGATGTACAGAAATTTGATTTTCAGCCAGACAGTGATTGGTGGAACAACTTCTGTCTGGTGTGCGAAAGTTGCTAGTTAGAATAAATTTAAGGAAGTATTAGACAAATTTAATAATTTTTAATAGAAGGGTGGAGTGTACAGATGAGGTGAGGAAGATTTTTTTTGACTGATGCTGTATAAGCTTGTTCCTTGCATTATTTGCCATTGCTAATACTAATTCATCTCTTTATGGGTTATCACCAGTCAATAGTGCTATCATTTATTAACATTTCTCACAAATTTTTTCCTCCCTGTCAGTAATACTATCAGAATGCCAGTTAATGTTATCAGCTGCTTATTATAATCAAAAATGAAAATCCAAAACCATTTATATTAATAATGTATGTAAATTCTGCTGCTTTATATGATCATGCTGTCACTTATTATCATTTCTTGTTTCAATTAGGAGAAATATCTCCCAAAACATCTAAAATTGTGTATAAGTCAGAAATTTGTCAATTATTGAGAACCCCAATTCAAATAATGTTCAAACCTTGTCCTGCAAAAGCAGTGCCTTTTAATTTCTAATTCCTGTCACATGTAGCTTTCAGGAAAAGCAAGAGAGTGCCGGTTAACAAAAGAAAGTGAACAATCAAGAAAGTGATGCTTTCGCTATCGGGCTATATAGATGGAGAAAGGAGCAACGTATCCACTATTGTAAAGTTTTACGTTTTACAACTACAATTGTACGACAAGTTACTGGCATTTAATTACACTGTCCAAATTTTCCAACAAGTGATCATGTGATCTCACTGGACTGTACTGTATCCAGTGTCTGCCTTCTGTGAACTTATTGTTCTTACATGACCTTAGTGGGCAACCAATGTCTATTGAGAACTGAACTGCGATTTATTTTTTCTTAGAATAGAAATATCACAGAAATAGAGATTTAACTCTGAGTGAAAAGAACAAAATTCTAAGTGTAGTCTGAGAGAAGCTGCATTAAAACTCAGTGTTTCACAGCCTCTTTTGTGTAAACTTTTAAAGAATTGAAAATCACAAGAATTGGGAGCGACTGAGAATGATAATATGAACAAGATAAGAAAAAGACTGGAAAGAATGAATTTGTGGAAGAAGTGCTTCTGAGATGGTTCAGAAATATAAGCTTCAAAAATGCTCCTACCAGTAGAAATGTCCTATGCAAAAAGATGAATGAATTTGCAAATGAACTCAGTGTAAATAATTTTAAGCCTACAGATGGGTGGCTAAGTTGGTGGAAGGAGAGACCCAATATTGTCTCTTTGAACCCAATATAGGTTCACAGAGAAAAATTAACAGAGATTTCTAAAATTTTCAAAAAAGAAATCCACATGGATCCTTATCCATGTTATAGAATGCAAAATAACTAAAAATCATTTGGTCCAGTCAACTGAACACAACTGCAAGCTTAGTACTAACATTGCACTACTTCAAATAAACAGCAAGTGCTGTTTATTTGAATTAGTACAATACCAGAGCAACTTCTTGCACACCACCATAGAAAGAAAATTAGTTTTTATTTATTTTCTAATACAAATTTATATCCGGCTATCATTGGCAGGTAGGATACGTGTAGTGAATAATCCACTCTGTATGGGTAGTTTATAACCAATCTCAATATGAAGTAGTATGGGCAATTATGTGTAGACTAGTAAAAACATATGTGAGTTAACTGTCAGTTATGCAATAATTAAGAGAAAATTATTCTTATGTGAGAAACCTTTTTAAACAGGAGTTTTTCAAATGACGTAAAATTATGTTAAGTTATGGGACATTTCTTGGTACCAAACAATTTGAACTTTCAGGTAGCATGGAATCCTTTTAAATGGGTTCCACTTGAATTTTACATATCAGATTAATGCTTATTCTAGAATATATATAGCTAACCAGCATTCAAAATTTGTATCTTGATATAAAATAATGCTCTACATCATTAAATTATTGAAAAATGAATTTCTGTACAAAGATTGTCGATAAATAAAAAAAAAAAAAAAAGTGCAGCAGGGAGTACAAGGAGTAAAAGAGTTTGGTCAAAAATTTAATATACATTCCATTGAAAAAAAGTTTCATTAAACAGTTCATAAAAAAATTAGTTGCCAGGAGCTATGTAACATTAATTACAAAATATTAATAAAGCTTTATTTATAAATATTTACTTTTACCTCTCATTCATCAGAGAAGGCAAGTGGCAAGGTAAAAATAGTACATTCACAAGTCAATATAATATACTGCAACCAGATCTGTAGCATTTTCATCTTCTTATTCTACAAGTCAGTCTATACTGAAGTATATATTTATATGTACATCATATAAAATATATGTGAACAATTCCCTAAAACTGCAATAAGTAGCTTTTTTCTTTTTGCCAAACAGAAAAAGATTTGCTGATCTCCACTTATCTCTGGTAAATTTACAAAGGCACTGTACAATTAGTATCATAAAAATATCCATATAATATTTTAATCTGAAGATTAAAATATGTAATAGGAAACTAGAAAAACCTTATTCTTCTCTGAGCTAATCAGCAGACAGAGGTGCCATAAATAACATTTAGGCAAGAGTCTGTGTATGTACAACCCACAAAAATTACCAGTGGCAGGCATATTGTCAGAAAGAAAATATTCATGGATGTACACTGTATACATGTGATGAAATGTTACTTTGAATATTATTATCAGTATTACACTAATTATGCAAACAATGCATGATTAGTTGACTCATAAAAAAAAAGCAAAGTGTAGTTTGTACATCTGCTTGACTACACAAACCCATGCATTAAGATGGTAAGCAAACATTTCCCCATCACTCTTATGAGACAATCCACTGAAAAATACTCCAATCTTTTCCACCTAAGGATACAAGTCTAGTATCATCCATCATGAAACTAACGGCTGTTATATAGCTGCTATGGCCTCCACAGATATGATGGACACACTGAAAAAGTTGTAATATTTAAAGATCATTACAAAAAATTATAATGCTAATACTGAAGATAACTCATAAGCAAGTTCTGAGACTTTACACAAATTCAAAGAAATAATAATTGGTGATAAAAAAAAAATTAATGTAAATGTCTTTCTCCAAAGAAATTAGATCTATTTTAACCTTTCACGCTGATGTGTAAATGGTTAAAACAGATCTAACTGCTTGGAAGAAATACACAAGTAAGAACAGTAAGTCCAAAAAAGAGACTATTTTAACAATGCCCTGCATACAAATTTTGTGAAAAATGAATATACTTGTTCATTTTTCACAAAATGAACATATTGAAATAAACGCAAGTAAAACTTGACCAAAAACATTCCAGTAATTCAACCATTTTTATGCCAATTTTAACATTTTGCAGATATCATTTCAAGTCTAGAAATAATAAAGTAGTTTTAGGAATATTAATTTTTTTAATCCTTGCACTCTTATGCACAAAATTTAGAGTTAAATTTTTCTTTCAGTTAAAATGGACTTTTTGATGGAAATTTCAATACTGTTAGCAATATAAAAAGGAAAATTGGTATACACAAGTTACTCTTGATCCCATTCCAACACTATAGTGCAATTCTGAAATAATGTGGGCATCAGTAGTTAGTTAAAAAATGTATCCTCCCTGATTACAATGGATATTACCTAGTCTGATTCAGAATTTCATACAGCCCAACTCTTTTCTTAACTTTTTGTGGTGACAGGAAATGAATGAAATTTTGAAATGAATGCAAAAATGCAACTTAATAACCAATATTTCAGTAAGTTGATTACACTAGATGCGGGTAACCACTCATTGAAGTATTAGTAGTAGTGGCATGTGATGCAAGAAAGCAAGTGTATGAGCTTATGCAGCATCAGCCAAAAAAAAAAAAAAAAAAAAAAAACACACCATTCTCTCGATAATGCTTGTCCAGTTCCTCCTTAAATTTATTTAACCTATCAACTTTCACGACAGATGGAAGTTTGTTCCAGCAATTAATCACCCGCTGGCTAAAGGCAAATTTCTGCACATCTATTCTACATCTGTCTTTTCTTAATTTGAATTTATGTCCCCTTAGGTTCGTAATCTGAATGAGTGGAAGGATTCCATCAGAATTCAGCGTGCTCAATCCATGCAAGGCCTTATACATCTCAATCAGATCACCACACAGGTGCCTAGTCTCCAGCCACTGCAATTTGCAGAACTTAAGCCTCTCTCTTGGTAAGAGGATCACTTCATTCCCCTCACCAATCTTGTTGCCCTTCTCTGTACACGCTCAAGCAAATCTACATCCTTCCTAAAATGAGGCCTCCAGACCTGTACGTGGTACTCAAGGCATGGCCTAACCATTGCCTTACACAGAGGGACAATAACCTCCTTTTCCCTGCTAGCAAAATTCCTATATATCATTGACAAAACCCCATGACCTGCCCTGGCAGCCTGTCTGCATTGCTCAGAAAACTTCATATCTGACTGCACAATTACTCCCAGGTCTTTTTCATTTTCTACAAACCTTAAGTGTAGTATACCACACAGTTGGTACTTTTCTCTGGGGTTACTTCTACCCATATGCAGTACTTTGCATTTGTCAAGGTTAAACTTCAGTTGCCACTTCTTAGCCTATCTGCCCAAATTATCTAGATCCTGTTGCAGTAGCACACTGCCAACTTTTGTATCATCTGCAAACTTCAACACTAAGCCTGATATACCTTCATCAATATCATTGATAAATATACAAAACAACAGAATTTAACAGTATTTGTTGTATTCAAGGTAAAACTTCATGTGGAAAAAGTGATTTAAGTTTCAATGCATATACTGCATCATTTTACATTGTGCTCTTTGCTCAACATATGATAAAATTTCATGTACTGTGGTTTCCCATGTATGCTTTCTCTTTTGTTTATCATCTTAACTGTTTCAAGTGTTTAACCCTTTAGCTAATGCAAAAAAAAAAAAAAAAAAAAAAAAAGAAGAAGAAAGTGAGAGGGAGCAGGAACATAGTGTATTTTATTTATCATTATTTAGCTTTTGTTATAAAAGGCAAATAATAATTAAAAATGGTTTGCTTTAACATTTTATCCTTTATTCTGTTACTATTTTGAATAATAAGAGTAAATAGAACAGTTTTAGTAAGCAGCATCTTGTTATATATAAATATATATATTTCCCCCACTGCTCTGTGATGGGAATTGACAGAAAATAAAGCCAGAACAAAGGCTCTATGGAAATTTAACACAAGTATGGGCAATGGCACACTTTGCACATGATGAAAAAAATAACTAAATGCAGATTGAAAATGAATACCGGAAAAATGCTAAAATTCACACCAACATAATTCTAAAAAATATTTAAATGAAGTGTTTTCCACTTATCCAGGAGCTTGCTAGGGGATTATGCATAAAATTTTCTTAATTTCTAATTATTAATTAATTAATTAGTTAATAGTCAGTTAATAATAGCCAATGCAAAAATATATGGAGTTTCAGATAAATATCTGCAATTTAATGAGAAATGCACTAAACAGTATTTGCTTGTAAATGTAATGAATTATTTTTTGTTTATTTTGAATATTAGAATTTGAATATTTTGAAAAGCTACTAGGCTTTTAATACCAGCTAAGAAATACTGTTAAAGGTTTAGGCCTAAATGAATGTCAGATGAACTAGTGAGACTCATGGCAGAGAAGAAAAATGCATATAAATTATCAGGACACACAGATGACTATAGTAGATATAAGATAGTCTGTAATCAAGTCACAAAGGAGTTTGGGGGTGAGGAGGGGGAATAATCACAGCGTTAGAGTGCTCTGTGTGGGGAAAGGTCACTATCAGGCTATCTTCACACATTGGCAAGACTTTTGTGGATTTATTGGATGATTTGTTCTACAGTAGCATGTTCGAGAGGCAACCAGAGGGAGTAATACTCTTTATCTGATTATCAGCAGTGATTATTCACTGCATTAAGAATCTGTAGATAAAGGAACTACTAGGTAGCAATGATCAGTGTGGTGATGTGGGATTTACTCAAAGATGTAACTACTATCAAGGGTAAAGGGAAGAATTTTTGCTTTCATAAAGTAGGCTGAAGTAGTCTCAAACAGTTTTTAAATTCTATACAGTGGGACCAACTGATGATATTGACAAGAGCAAATTCTAAAAGGGAAGCATTCAAAGAAATTAATCTTGGAAGCTACTAGGCTTTTCATACCAACTAGAGAAATACTATTCAAGGTTTAGGCCTAAATGGATGTCAGATGAACTTATGAGATGCGTAGCAGATAAGAAAAAGGCATAGGATGCATATACAGTTACGTTCCCGAGAAATGTCGCGGATACTGAGTTATGGCTCCCATAGTAATAAAGGGGTTCTGTTCCAAAGTATGAAATATATAAGAAAAACTAGTCTAAAATTTTGTCTATGTATGCTATATGTACCTTCATAATATGACTATACATAGACAGTACATAGTGAAATGCAAGCATAAGGCATCGAAATGAAAATAAGAAACAATTTAATATTAAATGTAATATTTATTAGAAATTAAATGTAATATTTATTTGTTTGTAATAAAATTACAAACAAATCTTTCAAACCAGTGCCTTTGCTAGCAAAAAAAAAAAACTTATCCCGCCAGTGCTATCACCAGTTTCGCTAGTGTTGATAAAGGAGTTGCCTTTTCACGAATGATGAGTGAACTTAACAGAATTTTATTTTGAGTTCGGTCTTCTATCCACAGATTTAAAGCGTTTTCCATTTTTACTAATTTAACATCACGAGTTACAGAGCAAATTTTTGAAACAATTAGCGAATTTTCATGGACACTATGGCAGATTTTTTCTTCCGATTTTTTGATTGATCGTACCATTGACTCATTGATTTTATAATGTTTTGCCACTGAGCAGACACTTTCACCATTAGAAATTTTGTCTAATAACTCAATTCACCAAATTTTATTCACCTTCTTTGATATTTTCACATTTCTCTTGTTATTCGTAGCCATATTTTTGTACGGGTTAGAAAGAACTTGTCCACAATAAAGTCACTTTCGTCCGTTAACACACTCGAAAAAATCTGTTTTACACTGCAAAACGGTAGATTTATCACTTTTGTAAGCATATCAATTTATGAATTGATAAATTTATTCAATTTATAAACATATAAATTAAAAGCAAACGACGAAAACTTCCATTACAAGCGCATAACACATACTGAACAAGGATTAGCGAGAAACATCCACGCTCGCGATTTTGTCAGCCCTCTCCCCCCACCCACTGAGCGCTGTTTTGACCGGGAAAGATAATTTTAGCCACGCCCATGTTTTTTTATGGTGGATAATATTCACGGCGCTTTAAAATTCGCATTTTTTTTTTAGGTTTCATTTTATATTAAATCAGCGATTGCGAATACGCGAATACAGATACCGCGAATAGCGGGGGTTTACTGTATATAAATTATCAGGAGACAGATGCTTATGGTAGATATAATATTGTCTGTAATCAAGTGACATAGGAGGTTAGGCAAGCAAAGGCAGATTACAAGAAATCTTTGGCAAGGGATACAAAGAAAAACAATAAAGACTTCTTTACTTATGTAAATTCTGGGATGAAGGGGATGAATCAGATTGGTCCACTTGATATCGATGGTTCGATCATTGATGATTCTGCTCAGGTAGCTGACAAACTGAATGAGTATTTTGCATCTACATTCACACATGAGGAGGTATTCAGGGAGGGGGATGCCATAAGTTTATCAAACTCTGGCAGGGAGCTAAATGAGCAAAGTGGAGGAGAAATTACTGAAGTTAAACATAAGGAAGGCACCTGGGGTGGATGGGATCTATCCAGTTATATTAAAGGAGACAGCACAGGAAGTAAGCAGACCCTTAGCCATGATTATATCGGCATCCTTTGACTCAGGGGAGGTCCCCATGGACTGGAGATGTGCAAATGTATCCCCAATTTGCCTGTTATTTATTTGTTATTTGGTTTTTAGGAGCATTAGCAACTAAGGCCATATTTCTCCAGGATATGCGGTGGTCATTCCCTGACCTTTCCGCATCCTCCGTATTTCGTGGTGACGGGCTCGAACCCCAGTCTAATCAAGAAGCGTGTGCTATGCACTGCTGCTCCTTCCCACCTGGCTACGGAAGCCCCCAATTTGCAAAGGGGGGATCGAAAGGTGACACCAGTAATTACAGACCCGTCAGTTTAACTTCTGTTCCGGGGAAAATAATGGAGTCACTTGTTAAAGAAGCACTGCAGGATCATCTAGACAAGACTACAGTTATAGTTCAGACACAGCATGAGTTTATTAAGGAGAAGTCTTGTACGACCAATATGATTGGATGTTATGATGTGGTCACAAAGAAACTGGATTTAAAAAATAATTTTGATATCATATACTTGGATTTTAGGAAAGCTTTTGATACTGTTGCACATGGAAGACTACCATACAAGTTGGAGTAGTATGGCGTTAAGGGCAAGTTGCTACAATGGATAAAAGGATGGTTGAGTGGGAAAAGACAGAAAGTAATAATCAATGGACACTGCTCTTCATGGACTAATGTTATTAGTGGAGTTCCCCAGAGGATTGTGTTGGGCCCATTGTTGTTTTCTGTATTTATCAATGATATTGATGAAGGTATACCAGGCTTAATGTCGAAGTTTGCAGACAATACGAAGGTGTGTAGGGTTGTTAATGACAGTAAGGATGGTACAGTACTGCAACAGGATCTAGAAAAGTTGAGCAGATGGGCTGAGAGGCAGAAATGAAGTTTAACATTGACAAATGGAAAGTACTGCATATGGGTAGCCGTAACTCCAGAGTACCATACCATACCAGTACTGCACTCAGGGTAGTGGAGAATGAAAAAGACCTGGGGCTAATTGTGCATTCAGATATGAAGTTTTCTGAGCAATGAAGACAGGCTGCAAGAGTAGTCCATGGGGTCTTGTTAATGATATATAGGAATTTTGCTAGCAGGGATAAGGAGGTGATCATCCACTTGTATAAAGCCACACCTCAAGTACTACATACAGGTCGGGAGGCCTCATTTTAGGAAAGATGTTGTGCTACTAGAATGAGTACAGAGAATGACAACGAGATTAGTGAATGGAATAAAGAGTTGCTATTACCAAGATAGGCTTAAGTTCTGCAAACTGCAGCATCTGGAGACTAGGCACCTGCAAGGTGATCTGAATGAGGTGTATAAGGCCTTGAATGGTTTCAGTAGGCTCAATGCTGCTGGGATTCTTCCTCTTATTCAGATTAAGCACCTGAGGGGACATAAATTCAAACTTAGGAAAGACAGTTGTAGAATAGATGTGCGGTAATTTGCTTTAGCCAGCGGGTCGTTGATCGCTGGAGAAAACGTCCATCTGTCGTTGTGGAAGTTGACAGCTTAAATAAATTCAAGGCTGAACTAAACAAACGTTTGGAGTAAATTGATGGGTGAAATGGGGAGGGCTATTTTTTGGCTGCTTCTATATAAGCTTGCTTTCTTGCATTATATGCCTCTACTAATTCCAATGCTGATGAGAGATCAGTATCCATTCTTAAAGAATACTATAAGAACTTTGGTAATACTTGTGCTTAACCCTACTTGACACTGTTAAACATAGCATTACTAAAGGCTGAGATAGGAACTTATTACAGTGAAACTTCTCCTAACGGACACCTCTCGTTAACGGACATCTCTCTACAATGGACATTTTCAAATTCCCCAACTCACCTCCATTGGTTTTAACGTGTTTGCAGCTTCTGTCTAGCGGACATTCTCTGTAACGGACGCGGACAGGCAATCTGCACTGTTTCGTTTAGATTAGCACTTAATTTGATCTCCCCATAACGGACAGCGGGCGAGCTCACGGCCCTTTTTCTAGGAACATTTCTTCCACGTTGCCTCAATCGTGTGTTTATTTTCTATTTCCGATTCTCTGAATTTTATCAAGGTTTACGTCGCGGTTCTAAACCCTTTTTCAAGAATTTTAAGGCACGTGTAAAACTTCTGATGAATTCGGTGTGTGCAGGGGGGGGGGGGAGAATATGGTCGGCCTTTAGTCTTTTCAGTTTCAGTTTTGTTCAGTGTCGTGTGAAGTGCACAATGTCTTCTCGTAAACATTTAACTTTAAAAGATAAAGTCGAACTCATTAATGCGTATGATCGGCAAAAAAATAATGTTCGCAAAAATCTCGCTGCAAAATTCAAAATCGGGAAGACGCAGGTAAGCGACGTCCTAAAGAAAAAAAATGAACTGCTCAAACAATTTTGGCAACACGGAAATGATCACGTTCAAAAATCATTCCCGAAAACTGTTGGACTTCAAATTTGTCGCGCACGTGCTAAAAAAATTCCCATTAATGGGCCTATTATTAGGGAAAAGGCTTTGGAGGTTGCGAAATCTATGGGAGTAAATGAGTTCAAAGCTTCTGTGGGATGGCTAGACAAGTTCAAAACCCGGCTTAAAATTTCTTGGAAAACCGTAAGTGGTGAAGGTGGATCTGTTGATACTGGGGTTGTAACAGAGTGGATGATTATTAAATTGGAAGATTTATGTTGTGATTTTGAAGCTAAGGATATTTACAACTGTGACGAAACAGGGTTGTTTTTTAAAGCTCTTCCTGAAAAAACAATGAGTCTAAAAAATGAAAAGTGCCAGGGCGGAAACATTTCTAAGGAACGCTTGACTGTACTATTGTGTACAAATATGCTGGGAGACTTTGAACAACCTCTTGTTATAGGAAAACCACAAAATCCTCGTTGTTTCAAGGGCATAAAGTTGAATCTTTTGGATGTTGACTGGAAGTCTAATAAAAAAGTGTGGATGACACGAGATATCATGAGTGAATGGATAAGTCACTTTAACTAAAACATGATTCATCAAAACAGAAAAATTATTCTTTTCATAGATAATGCTGCATCTCACCCGCACATTGAATTGTCCAACATTCAAATCGTTTTTCTGCCACCAAACACATCTGCAGAGTGTCAGCCCTTGGATCAAGGGATAATAAAAAAATTTAAACTTCACTACAGAAAACGTGTTTTAAGACATCTCATTGCAAACACGAACGATGTAACATGTGCGAGTGACCTTGCAAAGAAAATCAGCATCCTGGATGTGATTCAATGGATTTCCTCTTCAGTAAACGCAATTAGAAAACAAACTGTCGTGAACTGTTTTGTAGCCAGGGCCACAAGTGACCCTGGCTACAAAGATATAGACGCAAACCTCACTACAGAAGATGGTGCTCTAGATATCAACGACATTATCATCGATATTTTTCAAGAAGTTCCTCATGAGGATGAAGAAATGGAAGGAGGTCATTCTGTCGAAGAACATATTAACGACGAACCACCGATGAAAATAGAAGTGCTCATACAAATCAATCGTTTAAAAATGTTTTTCGCCGCTGAAGAAGATACTGAAGGACTTTCGATGGTTTCTTCACTCCAAACAAATGTTGAAAACAAAATTATCAGCCGGAAGAAGGTGCAGAAGAAAATAAGTGATTACTGTATGTATTTTTCTTAAGATAAAGTCATAATATGCATAGCACAATTGTATGTATATTATTTACAAAAATATTGTGCAAAATCTGTATATAATTTAATTTAATTTTACATTAAACGTTTAACGATTTTTCTTTATATCTTGTGTATGTAATTGTATATTATTTACAAAAATATTGTTCAAAATCTGTATATATTTTAATTTAATTTTACATTAAATGTTTAACGATTTTTCTTTCTTTCTTTTTTTTTTTTTTTTTTTTTTTCTCCCTCAGACTTCTTGTTAGCGGACACATTTTCGTTCCCCATGGCTGTCCGTTAAAGGGAAGTTTCACTGTATTTGGAATGAAAGTTTTGAATTTCAGAAATAAATCAATTGTACCTACATTAGGAAATCTGGAGGCAGAGTCAGATTATATAAAGCCATGGAGTGTCAGATTTGCAAAGACCGACTCATGCATGAATGCATGATAGTCAAAAAAAAAACAACCCACTGCGGAATGGAAGCCTCCTCAACAATTCATACATGATTGTACTGGTTACTTAGCCAGAAATTAGTAAGAGTAGTGCATGGAATGAAGAAGTCACCATGAGGAACTGCTGGGTTACACAAATACTTCTGTTGCAAATAGTGAATGCAAATGTGTTTGAAGCCCGTGAAAGAGGAAGAGGGGAAAGAATACTGGAAAATTTAAAATAAAGAGTGGGCTTGTAGAATGAGTGGTCATGGCAAGAAATACTCAGTAGTGCAACTTAAAATAGGAGTTGTGAATTGCATTCCATTCTACAGATAAATGGAATTTTTTTTTTTTACTTCTTAACCCTTCACAAGTTAAGCATACAAACTGTAGCAAGAATGGGGAAAAGGAGTGATCTAACGGACTTTGAACGTGGCATGGTAGTAGGTGCAAGATGTGCTGGACAAAGTATCTCTGAAATGGCAGTTTCAGAGATGCTGAACTTTTCACTCACCACAGTTTCAAGGGTGTATCAAGAATGGTACAACGAACAGAAAACATCTTCTCAATGGCACTCTTGTGGAAGAAAATCGCTTGTTGATGAGAGAGGTCAGAGGAGGATGGCTAAAAATCATGCAAGCAAACAGACAGGCCACAATGTTGAACATCACGCCAGAATACCTTGGGGTGGGCAAAAGAAATTATTGCAACGGACCACTAGTTGCACTTTGTCATGAATGGGCTACAACAGCCGACGGCCACATTGTGTACCTTTGTTATCAATGAGGAACAATAGAGCACGCCTTCTGTGGGCACAGCAACATCAGCACTGGACTATCGAGGATTGGAAAACAGTTGCTTGGTCTGACTAGTCAAAGTTCCTGGTGCATCATGTTGATGGAAGGCTCATAATTTGAATAAAATAACATGAATCAATGGACCCGTCATATCTGACGACTACTGTGCAAGGTGGTGGGGGCAGTGTTATGGTGTGAGGAATTTTCTTGGCACATGTTGGGTCCACTGATACCCATAGTCTGAATGCTACATCGTACCTAAACATCGTTGCTGACCAAGTGCATCTGTTCATGTTGACAGTTTATCCTCAGTTAGATGGTTACTTCCAGCAGGGTAATGTGCTGGTGCACAAAGCCCGAATCACTATGGAATAGTTCCAGGAACATGACAATGACTTTTCTTTGCCACAGTGGCCCGCTCAGTCCGCGGATCTCAATCTTATTGAACATCTTTGGGATGAGCTGGAAAGGACTGTTCACTGCAGGCCTACGCCTCCGTTGAATCTCAAGGAACTGCGTAACACACTCATGTCTGCACAGTACTCCATTCCTGCACAATGTTTTCAGCATCTTGTTCAAGTCATGCCTAGACGAATTCAGGTGTTTTGAAGGCTAAAGGAGGCTCAAACACGCTACTGGGTAGGTGTACCTAATAAAGTGGCAGCACAGTGCATATCTACACACTGAGCTGGCTCTGCATTAGAAACATCCCCTTGTATATAAGAATGGGCTAGGTCTGTGAGAGTGTTAAAGGCTCAAAGTCAGAAACAGTTGATATAAGATTGTAGGTCACACACTTTGCAATCAATTTTTGAGTGTCTGCAAGGAAGAATGGGTTGGCATAGAGATCTTTTCAACTGGCTTCAAACGTGGAATGGTTGTGGGGACAAGATGTGCAGGTGCCAGTTTCTTGAAGAAAACATCATCACAAGTCTTCCATGACCAACTCAACAACAGTCAAACTATCAGACAAAAGTCACACATGGAACAGCCAAATGTGGTTGTCACCTGTTGCGAGTGCCATGTGTCCCATCTTGTAACATAGCAGTGGTGCAGTACAATTGGCCAGCTAACCACCCAGCACAATGTAGGAACTGCAAGACCAATATCCACATGGACTATGAACTGGATATTAGCTCATATAGGTTATGGCAGTCGATGGCTGTCACAGGTATCCATGCTCACTGTGAGACACAAGAAACTGCAACATGTTGAAACTTGCATGGGCACATCAGCACCAACACTGGACCACTGGCAAGTGGAAATCTGTTGCGCCTGGTCTCATAAATCCATTTTCCAACTCTATCATGCTGATGGATAAATCTGCAATTGGAGAAAGCAACATAAAGCCATGGCACCTGGATGCTATGTTGGTGTTTGCCAAGGTAGAGGCTCTGGTGTTATGGTTTGATGACTGTTTTTGTGGCATGCCTACATTTCTATTATTGCCAAATGAGTACACCCCTTTATGATGGCAGTGTATCCGGACAACTCTAGCTTCAAGGACTAACTAATTTCAGGAATGTGACAATGAATTCTCCATTCTTCCATGGCCACCCAATTTAAACCCAAGTGAGCATATTTGGGACATAATGGAAAAGGATATTTGATGCTATGACATCCATTAGATCATGTGTGGGCGTTAGACACATTGTGCAATGTACGGGTAGTACTACCATAGAACACTCTGCAGCACTTTGTGTAGTCCATTTCAAAACATGTATGGGCTGTATGACATACATACATATATATGTATATTTTTTCATATAAGGGACCAACGTAGTATGCATGTGCGCGGGTGTGTGCGTGTACATATAAAGATTTTAAGTGGGACCTACAATGACATCTTTTGAGTATGTTCCCATCAAGTTTCAACTTGTTGCACAGCAGTCTAGTAGAAAGCTGTTTTGAGTAAATACTTTTTTTCTCCTCTGTTGTGTATAGCGAAAGTGACAAAATTTGAAGAATGTAAATTTTGCCACTTGAGTGCAAAAACATTCCTGCTATGTTGTGCCCATCTTATTTTCTGATTTGGCATCATGTAACTTTTTTGCTATTTGAAAATTTAAAGCAGGATATGAAAAAAATGATTTCAGTCAATTCACAACAGAACAAGTGTATAGTTGCAGAAGATGATTACACTGAAATTTATCACTGAATGAAATTAGTTTTTACTATATTTATTATGCTTTTTGATCAAATCTTGTATATTTTCAGGGTTCTATCAATGCAGTATCAATAAATTATCTTTATACTCACAGATTCTCTTGAAACTCTAGAGATCTGTGCCATCTATCAACTTTTACAAGTAATAGCTACTTTTACATTTATAAGTTTAAAAAATTGGCATAAGGGGATATGGCCCTTTTAATAAGCATGAAGATGGTGTGGGCTTACACAAGCCAAAGAAACTTAATCAAATAACACACACACACACACACACACACACACACACACACACACACACACACACACACACACACACACACACACATATATATGTGTGTGTGTGTGTTATTTGATTAAGTTTCTTTGGTTATTACTGCAAAGGAAAAAACAAGTAATGACAAGTTTTTTTTTATATTTTTTACAATTTTTTAATATTTCCTACAAATTTTTTTAATTTATTATTTTTATTTTTTTAAAGAAATTTCAATTTTAATTTTCCTTTTTGGCAAGATTTATTAGACCATGTTTTGTTCTGATGTTTGGCTATATAGTCAAAACAGGAAAAATTAATATTTAATAGCATTTTTACAGCTTCCAAATTTCTCGAAAAAATTTCTTCTAGGTTGCATGCATATGGGCCAGAAACTTACTCTTGAAAAGATCAAAGTTGAGAAATTTGTAAATTAGATGCCAGAAGATTATGATTGGGATGCATGAAAAGTGAGTGCTGAATGAATGTGCCTGTAGCTCCATTCTATGTTATACTTAAATAAAATATATACAATAAAATATGCTTTTTTTTATCATCCAAAACAGTATCACTCATTCAATGAATGGACCAAAGAGTTAATACTTTCAAGGAGTGTTGTCACAGGCAACACAATGTCTCAGTTGCTCCACATTACCGATTGAAAGAATAAGCAAGCTATTATGGATTACTAAATGGGGGACATCAATGCATCCAACTTATTCAAGTTTTGATAGATTAGATCAGCTGGGAAAATATTATAGTAGCCCTGGATGGTGTTTCCCCTCATGTATTTGAATGCTACATGGAGAAAAGCACAGCCTGAAGCAGTCCACAATTTTGTAGCTGGGGACAAATGAAGCTTGATATAGCCAAGTGATCAATGACCATGTGATCATGTCAAAGTATAAGCAGAACAGAATAATATATATAAATAAAAGTCCACATAATCACTGAAATTTTAAGGGTGGTCAATTATTTTGAATTTAGCACAGATGATAATGCTAAATGTGCAGGAATTAATTTCTTTTGGGAATAATATCGTAGAAGACCTTAAAGAGTTCGACAAACTTTGAGGAAAGAAATATCTTTCCACATATAATTTTTTTTTTCCAGAAAGAAATATCACAATCAAAGTCCCTCCTGAGACTTTAAATAAAATTTCTAATGCTTTCAGACCAGGACACAAATTTTGAGCGAAGTAATGACATCAAGAGAGCTATTAAGAATGATATTAATGCTACAGTGTTATTCTTAATAAAAAACATGAAAAGACAAAATAGCCTGTATTTTGCAACACGGTCAAAAAAACTTTTTTTTTTTTTTTTTTTTTCATCAATGAAGGAAGAACCTGGACCACTGGTTATCAATGGATCCTTCTAGCTCCCTCTACAACTACCCACTGAAAACATGTGGAACTGTAGTGTGTAGAAGACAATTCAACCTTATTAATGTATAAGACTGAAGACTACATAGTGAATCTGAATACATTTTACAGTACAGGAAAACTTCATTAATTCTAACTTTCAGGGACCTAAGTTCTCTCTTTATTAAATGAGGTTTGTGAAATGAACATGTCAAAATCAGATTTATAATTCAGTTTCATGGTTTATCCTCATTTAACTTACCATTTTGCACATGTTTTTACATAAAATTAATATATTCATTAATATAAAAATAAAGAAATATAACCTCATTCTGACAATGAAAAATCAGTTGAACTGGAATTAATAAGGACTACATCAAATAAAATTTTAAGGGTGATTGTGAATTTAAAAAAATCCAAGGTTTTCTACAATAAACATTAGGGATCATAAGAAATGTAAGATTCAAGTAAAGGATTAAACAAGCAATAAAAGGTATTTTTATAATTTTGAATCAAACAATAAACATTAGTTTAGAAATGAATAAAAAAATTGGTACTATTACTTGTTCATGGGTTAATACAATGGTTAACTTATATGCTTCAACATGAAAATTAATTTAATTCAAGAGCTTCCCTGTTTTGAAAAACAATCCAATTTCTGATTATAATTGCTCTTAACTCTGATTATAATTGGTCTTATAATTGCTCTTAACTCTGATCAAAGGCTGCTAGCACCTCACTGCTAACATTACTGCAAGCCAGTATATGTTTTCAATAACGTTCAATGCATTTTGGACATCAGATTTGTTAGGTAATATGTGAACCTGACAAATTACCTGATCTGTCGAGGTTCTTCATCATCTTGTATAACTTCTTTAGTAATCTTCACTATTGTTAACATATTAATGCTCAGTAGACCTTCTAATAGCATAGTTGTGGTGAAAATAGTCATCCCCACAAATAGTCTTAAAATTCCTCCTTGAGAGAGTATCCTCTCGGTCCTTTCCATTCATTCACCTGATTGGATTCATCTGGAAGAAGGGCCTATGTCCTTCTTGCCAACTACCTTTGTTAATGCAGTTTATTATGACATTACAAGAAATGCCATCACAAGAAATCAATGATTGTAAGGGCAACAGATTCAGATTCCATTTTTTGGGACAACACTGTTTTATCTTAAAGATGGCAGATGAAATAATGCATGAAGAAGGGTATGTACGCTTTCTTCAAATCAAGAATGATATCAGTGTCCAGTGGCTACAGGAAAGATGTGGTGTTTGGAGGCAGAAAGAGCAATCTAATACTTGGCAACTTCAGCACCCCAAAAGAATGTGCTGCACAGCAATCCAGAATCATCAAAATTTTCCTTTTCTGAATGACATTCTTCTATCCAATTTTAGAATTCATGATTGAAAAATTTTAGCAGTAAGCCAAGCTGTTTTATTTGATTTAGACTCATAAGGGAGAGTAGTTATTCCTTTAAAACATCTTGGTAAGAAAAAACTTGCCAATGATTAGGGAGAGAGGGTTTGCATCACCATCACTGGTACAGAATAGTGCAATTACCCCATTTGCTTAATTTTCCTCCATGATAGGTTTTACTATGAATACTGTTTCATTGGGAAGCAAACTGTAAAAAAAACTCCTGCCTTATCCATGTTGAAAATGTCTTTTTTTCCTGTTCAGTAAGAATTGGTTGCACAGACTCCAACCAGTATAGGGAAACTGTTCCAGATTCACTGAAAATATCAAGCAAAACTAACTTGTTTTGCTCTTTAAAGTGTTGCAGCCAACCACTTCCATATTTAAAATCACTGACACCAAGGCACAATGCAAAACAATAAGCTTTTTTTGCAGCAGGGGACCCAATATTACTAAGTTCAGTGCACATATGTGTGCACTGAACTTCCACATCCATTCCAATAGCCTTTCTTTTAGATATTTATGCTTTGCATCATGTAAGTTTCTTTCTTTTTAGTGCAGTTCCAGCTTCAAGAGAGTCTTCTATTTACATTATTTAATGCTGTTGATGATGAATATTAAAGGAATATTAAATTGCTTTGCAATTTCAGTTTTTCTCTTTTGGTGTGTACCATCCTATCAACTTCTTCAACAAAGAGTTTAGTATCCAAATATAACTTGTTTCATTTTTACTTTGTACCCATGTTGAACAACAATAATTTTTACTTCACTAAAAAATAAAAATGGTTCAAAATGGGAAAATCTCAACTGCACAAAATAGTTTGATATTTGACCACATTTACACTGGTCTACTTATTACACTTATCCTCACAACTGTAATGCAAATTTTGTGATACTTGTGTTGCATCATTTACAACACCTCATATTTCACAATGGAATTGACAGTGTTGATTCTACTCTCTACAAATGACAAGTGACCTTGAGAGCTAGGTATCATGGTATGATTGGCATATTTTGTATAAAAAAAAGTACTGAAAAGTATGGCTATACCACTATGGTGCAAACATTGAATTTGTAATATTTATTAATTTTTTTTTTTTGAATTAAACAAATTTTTTAACTTGAGAGTGCCTATCCTTTTTGAAATGAAATGAGATCTACTTTATACAAATGAGAACTTTTATAAATTGATATTGTATTAATGAGGTTTACCCTATATTATTTCTTTTATTTATGTTGTTTTTTAAAAAAATTTAATATTGTACAGAATAAAATATATCACTTCCAATGTAAATTGTTTGTTTACCAGGGCTGCTTAAGGGATGAGCCAACATGGCTCATCCCTTAAGCAGCCATGCTTCCAATAAGCAAAGTGGTTGTATTGCACCGGTAACACAGAGGGGCAGCATTCCTCCATGCGGTGTGGGCGCCACACCTCGACCCCTGCTTAAGTTGGTTCACACCTGGGTGGTCACCCACAGTGTGCTTTTTTTTTTTTTTATCGTATGATGTGAGCAATACACGAAGGAACCAGTTTTTTTTCCCTGCTTCCTTCGCGTATCGTGGCTGTGAAGTCCAACCGGAGAGTATGGCACCATCGTAATATCCAAGCCCAAAGCAGGATTCGAATCTGCGACCTTTGGGTTGCTAGGCAGGGTCACTTTGCCCACCCGGCTAGCCCGGTCGGCAGTGTGCTTATGCATGGAGGTTATAACCAGGGTTGCTAACAGTCTCACCATCGTGAAGGTGCAAACAAAGGATTTGGTTGTCACAGACTGTCCGGACTTCGCCGAAATTTGGTCCACTTGACTTGAATGTCACCCAAATATCATTTCCATCAGCGTTTTAGACTCCCATGTAGCAAGTACAGCTTGTTTGGCATATCTGTGAGAATGTCTGTGACAACCTCAAGGACCACTTGCTGGAAACTTGCTGCCTCTGTTCTGCCAGATGGTGACTGGAGGGAGTCCAGGTAGTGTAGTGTAGTGTGGAGGGGGGGATTTTGTTGAGGCTACGTTATGTCAAGGAGCTGGGTATATTCTTGCTGTGTGTGTGTATGCCACCATATCCAAAACTTTCATTACTTCATGCAACATGTCCTCCCCACTTTTTTTGCTACTGAATACATTATCAATAGTCAAACTAACAGAACTAACTTATCTGCAAAAAGACCTAAACCTCCCAAACACTTCATTCATTTCACAAATATACGTGGCTCAGTTTCAATCTCAATGATGTCTATTTCCACTTACTTTTTCTAAAAGAATCCCAATTATCAGTTGATTCAACCACTGCTCATCTCAGTTGTCTTAAGTATTTGCTGTATGATTATTTTCACTTCAAAGTTGGTACTTGTGCATATGTCCACTCTGGTATTCCCTGTCAGAGATTTAGTAATTTAAAAAGTCCTCTTTTCAATCTTCTCTGGCTTAAAATCTCGCTATTCCATTCTGTCAAATTCATTTGTTGCTTCTATCATTCTCCAAGTGATTAGTGGAGTTTGGAAAATGATAGAAGCAACAAATGAATTTGACAGAATGGAATAGCGAGATTTTAAGCCAGAGAAGATTGAAAAGAGGACTTTTTAAATTACTAAATATCTCATGGGGAATATCAGAGCAGACATATGCACAAGTACTGACTTTGAAGTGAAAGTACAGCCAATAATTAAGACAATCATACAGCCAATAATTAAGACATATTTAAAAAAAATAATTAAAGTCCACCATTCCTAACAGTGAGATAATTTTCCTTGGTGATTTTAATGTTCACAACTGCTCTTGTTTTGTAGTCACACAGACTCAACTGTTCAGGATACTGTTTTTTGCAATTAATAATGACCTCGCTCAGATTGTTCATTTATCTACCAGAATAGCAGACAATCCTAACCATAGAGCCAATATCATTTTCTCTTGATCATTTTCTCATGAACAACACTTCCAAGTACATGGTCCAGATGAGTGATTCTCTAAGTACCTCTTATCACAACTTTGTACAGCAGGCCCTTGTTATAACACGGGTTCGCTTTACACTAATTCACTATAACGCTGTTCTTATATTATAACCTGTATCTGACTGTAACGCTGTCACAAATCACTATAATGCTCTTTTACAGATTGCATTTTTGGCATATTTAATGAAATCGTTTAATGGAGTCGATAGCTTGAAAATGAATAGCAAAATAGCAATAAAACGTTTCTCCACGCCGACCCGAGAAATTTTCCCATGCCCAATGAAATTTTCTCGCACGCTAATTTAATTGCAGTACAGTCTGTCCTCGTATAGCACGATAGTTGTGTTCCTAGAAACCCTCGTGCAATGCAAAATCGTGCAATATAAACAACAGGCCCTATGGGAAAAGTGGGGTTAGGTGCCGACCACCCAAGATTGAACACACATTTGGAACCAAAACATTACCAAACACAATAAATAATTGGGTAATTTTAATCGTTATAAAATATGTAAGTATTTTATAATGATTAAAATATGTAATAAAAAATATAATATATTTTTTTATTATAATATAATAAATATTTTTTATTATTTATTATATTATAATAAAGTATTTTTAGTATTTTTTAATACTAAAAAAGTATTTTTTACGAATTAAAAATTTATTATATTAAATAAAATAGTAATAAAATACTTACGCATTCTATAATACGTAAGTATAAATTATAATATGTAAGTCGTAATAAAATGCTTACGTATTTTATTACGACTATTACGTAATAAAATATTGCTAATGCTTTTGCTTCTATTGTAAGCAAACTTGTTTTTTGTTTGATTTTCTATCCAAACAGACGACAGGTGTTCCATCTCTTCCAATTCTTGTGTCTTAATCTAATGGATTTTAATTATACTTTGAGTCGTTCCCACTATGAAAGTTGTTTTTATTTTCTCCGCATTCTTTGTAATTCTCGGCGTTGCCTCATTTAGGTCTGTAGCACGTGCAATATCACATGGTCTTTCATTTTGCTCAAAGCGTTTCACAACTTCATATTTTTTCTCTATCGACAGAGGCAGACTGGCCATAAGCCTTGGCGCCTCCGTAGCCAGGTGGGAAGGAGTAGCAGTGCGTAGCACACGCTTCTTGATTAGACCAGGGTTCGAGCCCGTCACCACCAAATACGAAGGATGCGGAAAGGTCAGGAAATGACCACCGCATATTCCCGGAGCAATATGGCCTTAGTTGCTAATACTCCTAAAAACCAAATAACAAACAAACAACAAGCCATAAGCCTTACCGGGGAAACCCCGGTGGGCCGGAGGCCGGTGTGATTTTGGCCATAAACCATAGTATGAGGCCACTATAAATTTTCCCGGGTAAGAATTTTTGACCCAGTCCGCCTCTGTTTATCGTTATTGCTTTTTTTTTTCTCTCTCTGAATCTGCAGTGTCTTCGCCAGGACGCTTCCTTTTCACACCTTTTAAGTATTTTACTAAGTTTTATGGAATAAAGCGCAATTACAAAACGAGGAGGCATGATTAATACACATAAACAAAGCTGCGCACGTATAGCAACTGAATAAACAACACCGTAAAGGCCGAGATACACTATTAACACCCCACATTTTACTAAAGCACATTTCTGGGGGTTACTACCATAAAACAATTTCCAGTTTCGTTTCTGCTAGTGGAATCTGTTATAAACTGGTTGTAAACTCCATCTAATTGCATTTGCGATTATATCGATAGCTGGAATTGTGTTGGTTTTTACGTTATTATGGTGAAATGTGTTTCCCCTTCACTGATATAAAATACATAAATACATTTTCAGAATCTTCTTCATTCCTATCGTGTTGCGTTCGGTTGGGGTGATTCCGCGTTCGACTGCCATTTCTTGTAAACACAAAGGCGAATCGTGCATAAGCGAATTCGGTTCGTGTTATATAAGATAACGTTCCCCTATTTATAAATCGTGTATGATCGAATTTGTGTAATGTAAACACGTGTTATACGAGGACCGACTGTACAGTGACTTGTTACATAGTTCCGAGATCAATGTTTTAAAAAATGATCAGGTATATTGCTTGTAATATTTGTGTTATATGCATTTATCCGAAGTGAAAGTACAGCCAATAATTACGACAATCATACAGCCAATAATTAAGACATATTTAAAAAATAATTAAAGTCCACCATTCCTAACAGTGAGATAATTTTCCTTGGTGATTTTAATGTTCACAACTGATCTTGTTTTGTAGTCACACAGACCCAACTGTTCAGGATACTGTTTTTTGCAATTAATAATGACCTCGCTCAGATTTTTCATTTATCTACCAGAATACCAGACAATCCTAACCATACAGACAACACTCTTGATCATTTTCTCATGAACAACCCTTCCAAGTACATGGTCCAGATGAGTGATTCTCTAAGTACCTCTTATCACAACTTTGTACAGCAGGCCCTCGTTATAACACGGGTTCGCTTTACACTAATTCACTATAACGCTGTTCTTATATTATAACCTGTATCTGACTATAACGCTGTCACAAATCACTATAATGCTCTTTTACAGATTGCATTTTTGGCATATTTAATGAAATCGTTTCATTTAATGGAGTCGATAGCTTGAAAATGAATAGCAAAATAGCAATAAAACATTTCCCCACGCCGACTTGAGAAATTTTCCCATGCCCAGTGAAATTTTCTCGCACGCTAATTTAATTGCAGTACAGTGACTTGTTACATAGTTCCGGGATCAACGTTTTAAAAAATTATCAGGTATATTGCTTGTAATATTTGTGTTATATGCATTTATCCGAAGTCTAGTCATCACTCAGTACAGTATTAGACATCGTGCGTAACGGACAGTTTACTCGAACATTGTATCATAATTAATGCAACCAACGAAGTTACATTTTCGAAGA
This sequence comes from Mastigoproctus giganteus, assembly GCF_048544385.1. Classification (NCBI taxonomy): domain Eukaryota; kingdom Metazoa; phylum Arthropoda; class Arachnida; order Uropygi; family Thelyphonidae; genus Mastigoproctus; species Mastigoproctus giganteus. Next base: position 163,886,087 of record NC_143580.1, on the reverse strand, counting down.
GTTAATAATGGCGGATAAGAATGAAAAAGCAAGAACGTCTGGATGCAGTATGAAGACTATAAATGTAAGAAAAAGACTGAATTTGAAAATTAAATTAGACGTTTTTAAGCGAATTAACTCTGGTCAACGACAAGTGGATGTGTGCCATAATTTAGGACTGGCAAATTTAACTAAGAACAATTATAAAAAAAATAAAGAATTAATTTTAGCAGTGGGAAAGACAGCTGTTCCACTGTAAGCAACTAAGGCTAGGCCGGCTATTAGGATTGAAATGGAGAGACTTTCTAACTAATTTTATTGAAGATAATAGCCAATCAGTTAAGTTAAATATTATAAAAAAAAAAAAGAGAGAGAAAGAGATTAACCTATACGATGAGCTGAAGAAAACTCACCAAAAAAAAAAAAAAAAAATTGGAACCATTTAAAACTAGTAAGGGCTGGTTGAATAGATTTAAAATCCAAGGAGAAGCCACAAGTGCAGATCAAGGAGCCAAAACTTTCAAAAAAGAACTTGTTAAAATTATTGATGGGGGGGTATTATGTGTTATATAATACAAGTTTTTAACATAGACAAAGCAGGACTTTTTTGAAAACGAATGCCTAAAAGAAGTTTCATATTGAAATAAGAAAAAAAAAAAAAAAACATGCCAGGTTTCAAAGCGGCAAAGGATCGGTTGACTTTATTGGTGGGTGGTAATGGCTGCAGGGGATTTAAAATTAATACTCCTTTTAGTTTACCAGGAAGAGGGCCAAAGTACAACCCAAAACTGACACATTTTTCATGTGTCAATTTTGGGTTGTACTTAGCACTCTGTTTTTCAGGAACGAATTATCAGCGTTAAGCAGGGGTCACCTGTAATGGTCTCTTCTCCAATGGACCCTTTCTTTGTGGCCATTTTCAACCTTGTGTTGATTGGCAATGGGATAATCTGCAAGTTCCTATTATTCTTTTTCTCGGTTGGATTACTGTTTTAAATCTTTTAATGTCAATGTTTGCTCAGTTCGTGTTAGCAAATTTATTCTCGTAGGGATGAAATAATTTATTCCACACTCGACTTTAAAATCTCATCCTTTATCTAAACCTTGGTTTTTCCAATAAATGCACTAAGGCTGTTCAAGATAGGAATGTTGCATATTGCAATTGGCTTGCATGCAAATCTCCAGCTTAATTTTCTGCCTACACAAAGTTCACAACAATTGTGAAGCAGTTATTAATCAGTCCAAACTAGATTTTGAACAGGTTAAAAGTAGAAAACTTGCTTCTTGTCCAAGTGGTAGTTGAGCATTCTGATCTCTTGCCAAAGCTACTGGCTTCAACTTTTGCCCATCTCTGTTCCCACCTGTCAAAACCAGATGGTTCTATTGTCACTTCAGCTAAATATAAAGCCAACCAGCTTTAAATCCTACTTTTTTCTTAACTTATGTATTAATAATCTTGGAAACTACCTCCTACCATTCCCAGGACACTGGTCTTGCCTCCTGTGGTCTTCCATCAAAATAATGTCAGAAGGATAGTGAACAATTTTGATGCTAAGAAAGCTCCAAGTCCTGATGGTAATTCCCACTTGTTCTCAAAACTTGAGAACAAGTGGGAATTACAAGTGGATGTATGCTCCTGAGCTTACATCTGTTCTGTGTCACCTTTTTTCACTTTCTTATTCTAAAGGCTTTTTCCGATCTGCTTGGAAATTTGCTCACATCGAGTCAGTTCCTAAAAAGGGTAACAAATCCTTCCCATCTAATTATTGTCCCATTTCACTTCTACTATGGTCATGGAGAAATTCATTAACCACCAACTCCTGAACTATCATGAAACCTTTTCCATCTGATCAATGATTGCCAGTATGGATTCTGTGGTGTTGATCCACTGCTGATATATTGGCTTATGTTACCCATCTGGATAAATTCAATGGAAAAGTTTAGTGAAACTCGAGCACTGCTCTTGACATTTTAAAGGCTTCTGATTGTGTTTGGATAGAGTAATTCTAAATAAGCTTCCATCTTAAGGTTTGCCAACTGTTTTTTGTAACTGAGTATCCAGTTTTCTCTCTGACCGCTCACTGTACATGATAATAGACAGCTTTCTAACTAATGCTGGTGTTCCCCAAGGTTCAGTTGTCCCACTCTTTTCCTCTTGTATATTAATGACCTTCTTCCACTGACTGGAAATCCTATTCATAGTTTTGCTGATGATAGCACATTGTATTCCACCTTCCAGTTTGAGAAACCTTGCCATGCATAAACAGCTTCGACTTCTTGAATATTCACTACCAATTCTTTAAATGCTGATCTCCAGGTAATTCTCCAGTGAGAAAAAGATAACTTAGTTCATTTCAATCCTTCTAAAAACTCACACCTGGCTTATATTTTGCAAAAAGGATTTTTTTACTCCTATGCTTATCTTCAATGCTACTCAGATTTCTAGACAAGGTCACATCTCTGTTAGGGATTACCCTAATTACTCTAATCTAAAGGATTACTCTAATCTCTCTTGACATAAGCACATCACAAATATTACTTCCTCTGCATCTAAAAAACTGGGTTTTCTCTTTCACTCTCAGTGTTACTTTCCTTCCAAACAGCTGTCGCCCCGCACAAATCACCAAATCACAAATACGCCTTACCATTGAATATTGTTTCCACATTTGAGGCAATGCCCCCAAAACCTCACTCAGGTTTCTAGGTTCCATTCAAAAGAGGACAGTGAGGTTAATTAATGACTCATCTCCTACAAAGTCTCTCCATTTTCTGTCTCATAGATGTTCTGTGTCTGCTGCATGCTTTTTGTACAAATACTTCCATGGACACTGTTCTTCTGGATTGGCTTCTATAATCCACCCCTTTCAAATCCGTCTAGTCGCATGCTGCAACTAGTCAGCATCCTTTTACTATCCAACCTCAAACTCACAGAATCAACTTTTCTTTTTCCTAATTCAGTCCTTCAACTTTGTTTTCTGGAACAACCTACCTTCATGATATTTCCTGAAAATTACAATCAACAGAAATTTAAGTCTAATGTCAATAAGTATCTTCTTTCAACTTTCAACCCATGCACAGTTCTAAGTACTGTAGGTTCTACTACCTTTCGTATTTGGGGTTTTTGTTTAAAAAAAAAAAAAAAAAAAACTGAAAGAAATAACCAATAAAATATATCAAAAAATTATATTTTATTTTCAAAGCGAAAAATCTTTTGCAGCCTATATGAATGGGGATGGGGTGTGGATGCCAAAGCAAAGTTGACTCAGGGCACCACAAACCTCTGAGCCAGCTATGCTGTTTACAACATGAACGTTAAGTTCTGAATAATGAAGTTTTGATGTACACATGAAGTTCCAAGAATGCCTCTGCTTTATATAATAAGGTATTTCTGTAAATGCTTTTAATGAAATTTTGCTATATTGGGTTGCATTTTAATTGGAGAACCTGTATAAGGGCAGTACATCAAAATTCACTGATATTAGCAAGAAGTTAATTCAGTTTTAGAAAAAGGTATAACTCCTAATATTTATGCAAACAATTTCATTAAAAAAATTAAACTTACTTTAGTCTGACAAGCTGGATACGTATAGAGATTAATCCTTCCAAGGTCATCGCCTGCAGCCAATAACTTCTGGTTATGAGACCTATCACAAGTATTGACATCAGTACCATCAGCATTCTCTGGCCATATTCCTGTATGTGCATACATAGATATATGGTTAAATCATTTTTACTGTCTAATGTATGCAAGGTAAACTTTCTTTTAAGTGAATTTCATCCCATTACAAATGAAAGGAGAAAAAAATATTATAAACCAAAATTGAATCTTAACATACCAATTTAATTGTTTCAACTCCTAAAATGAAAAAAGCTCCTTTACTAATTAACATACCTAAATTGAAACTTTATGTAATATTTGGATAAAAGGATTTTCCAGATGCTTTTTTAATACTTTTGGTATCAAACTAAAAGTGGATGTTATCTCGTTACTACATCTTTTTATCGACTGAGAAAAATATTAAATATACTCTTTTATTATCAGTATATTTAATATTTATATTGTATATTATATGTCAGAAAAGCTTTTTATACTGTTCCATATGAAAGACAGCTAACCAAACTGGAAAAGCATGGCATTATGGGCAAGCTACTGCTACGGACAAGGGGATAGGTGAATGAGACAAGATATTGAAAGTGCCCACTGATAACCACTGTGCTGGTTATTAACGGGCACTACTCAATGGTTCAGTGCTGAGCCCATTGTCGTTGTTTTCAATATCTATTAATGATTGGTCAAGGCATGAGGGTGCATAAGTACACAGGTTCTGAGTGACTGTGATTCAAGCCTGTATAACTACTAAATATGTAAGGCCATACTTACGAACAGGCATACAAGGCGCTAGCCTTGGGCCTCACCATAGGGGGGGGGGTCTCACATGGTCTCTGTAATCTCAAATTTTTAAAGCGATTTCTTTTTTAAATTCCCTGATCTAAACTAGGGCCCACTTGTACCTAGCATGTAAACAGAGACAGGTGAAATTTACTGAAAGTGTGGATGACTCATTTCTGCGAAAGAACAGATTAATTTCCAGAATAAATGAAAATCACTCTCTCCTAATTCTCTAATTGGGTGTAGCACAGTTTGACCATGGCGTATTATCTGCATTGGGAATATGCCTTAATCTTTTCCACTGGCTACGAACAAGAGAAAGCAGTTGACTAGCAGGACTTCTTGGTACAGTATGTGGGAGTCTGTGTTATGGACATGGTAAATTGTGGAATATCCCCTTAGTTCTTAATTCGTGCATTCTACAGCAGCAGCTCTAAAGGCCAGAGGTGCGAACAATACGTGACACAGAGTTTACTCCAGTACTGTTCTTTATATTTTGCAGTATTACGTTTGTGTTTAAACAGGTCAGTAAAAATAATTAGTTTTTTTTTTCTGATTATATTTATGTATGCAAGTTTTTTTTTTTTTAACTCTGATATCTTTAAAGGGGACCCCGCAAGAGCTTAGCGCCTCTGATCCTGAGAAGTGTAAGTATGGTCTTATAAATATGGTGCTATTTTCTTGTATTCTCTCTTATCTTATGAACTCCTCTGATCATGTGGTCATCCTAGAATAAAAACAGGAAATTTATTTTATTTATATTGATGAGGGCATATCAGGTTTATGCCTAAGTTTGCAGATGATACAAAGGTTGGTAGGGTGGTTAATGACAGTAATCTGGTTATGCTGCTGCAACAAGATTTCAGCTCATCTGTCTAGAAAAATTAAGTAGTAGGGCTGAGAAGTGGCAATTGACTTCAGTTCTGCAAACTGCAATATCTGGTGACTAGAATGTGAACTGATCTGATTGAGGTGCTTAAGGCTTTGAATTGACTGAGTAAGCTAAATGCTGATGGCATCCTTCCTTTTGCTCAGACAACCCACATGAGGGCACATACATTTAAACTGAAGGAAAACTGGGATTTTTGCTTTCAGTTGGCAGGTAGTTGATTGTTGGAACATGATTTCATCTGGTGTTATGGACAATGTGAATAAATTTAAGGAGAAACTAGGCATATTAGAAAGGTCAGACAGATGATGTGGGAAGTTTGTTTTTTTTGGCTAATGCTGTATAAGCTTGCTTTCTTACATTATTTCTGCTACTAATACTAAAAGCAATTACTTCGTAATATATCTTGCTCATATATTATAAACATACAATGAATGGGTCATTACGTACCCAAAAGTTGGTGTTAATTTCATATAGCACGTGTACATGGCACTAATTTCACATACAACACACATATAGCTTGATCCCATGGTGATACAGCCCTCCAGCAATGGCACTTTATAAGGGAAGCCATTAGGAAAAAAAGCTTATTATTCATTTATAAACCAACCAGCAGTGTATTAAGAATGTTTGAAATAATACTTGCCTGAATATTTGCACTGTAGAGCCATTGAAAGGCTCAAGGCTGGTCAATCTCAAGCACATGTAGCTGCATAGCTAAATGATGATTGCACAATTATCCACAAACTTTGGAGAGGGTTCCAAGAATCAAGGATTAGTACCAGAATACCTACTGGAAGATCCAGATTGACAAAATACCTTTAATGTGTTTGGAACTTGTGTGTGTGTGTGTGTTATGGGGTTTTAACGCCACATAAGCTGCTGTGACTATAATGCAGCTAGTGTTTGGAATTTATGGCCACTACAGTAATAGTAGTGGCATGTGATGCAAGAAAGCAAGCATATGAGCTTATGCAGCATCAGCCAAAAAAAAAAAAATCACACCATTCCCTCCAAATACCTGTCCAGTTCCTCCTTAAATTTATTTAACCTATCAACTTCCACAATGACAGATGGAAGTTTGTTCCAGCAATTAACCACCCACTGGCTAAAGGCAAATTTCCGCACATCTATTCTACATCTGTCTTTTCTTAATTTGAATTTATGCCCCCTTAGGTTCGTAGTCTGAACAAGTGGAAGGAACCCATCAGAATTCAGCGTGCTCAATCCATTCAAGGCCACAGGAATGTGCCTCTACTATACAAAGGAGGTTGCAAGACTGTGGCATCAATGTAACATAATCCACTGTGGTGTGCCCCCCCCCCCAGCTCACCTGTAGCCTCTACTATACACTAAATTTACACTTGGCTAGTAGCCTGATAGTTGGGTTCACTAATTCTCAGCTGGGCTTCACCCATACCTAGGGGGCATGCAGTTTTGAATAGCCCACTGCTGGCTATTCCTCCTTTTAAGGCTCTCTGTTGGTCCTGTTTGCAGTGCAGGTGTTGCTTGGTTCCACACCCTATACTCACTCACAGAACCATAACCTGACTGCTCAGGCAAGGTAACTCATTTGTTTAAGGAATTCTGGGTTATGATAACTCAGATTAGTAGGCAACTGACCACAAGTGCCACAAGAGCAAAAACTAACAGCTGACACATACCACTATGACACTTTCATTCACACAAAACTAACAATATTAACCTTCCCCACCCACTAACTGCTACTGATTTCATTACTATCTTTACCTCCCTTTTGAGGATGTAACCTATAACCTACATACTCATAGAAAAAGAACATGAGGGAACACATGAAATGGTATGCATGAACCAGTGAATGCAGATGAGCACAAGAAATGGGTATTAATGTGTGGGAAAAGCCGGACAGAACCCTCCATTAATCCTTCTCCCCCTGGTCCTGCCAGTTTTCCCCTTGGCTGACCCTCTTCTGAGGCACAACTTAATATTTCTAACAGCTACTAAGCACAGCTAAATGTAAATAACTAGGGATAAACTGGAAACCCTCACCAAATAAGCTCCATCATATGCAACATTCAGAATAGAGAGAACAAGACTTGGAACACAAAAATTAATATTTGACAGATTGAGGCCAGGATCAGACACATTCAGCTGGGGTGGGAGGAACAGTGTCGAATAGTTGAATGTGACAGAGGAATGCAGCGGGCCAATGGGATACATAAACTTGACCCTGCTTCCATAGGCATATACTACACTTGCACACAGCATTAATATCTGCCCAGTAGAGGTTGTTATACAGTACATTTGCACTGTCATACAGGAGTATAATTACCTACATCTTCTGTCCTACTTATGCTTGCTAAGCAGAAGTTGTCACAAAGTATATGAAGGTCATAAAACAATACATGATGTGGCTGCTGGCCAACCCAATACTGTATTCTCTCCCAGGTTGCCTTCTCTGTCTCAACCCTAATCTAATTCACACTATTAAAACTCCCCTTTCCTCCTATCCACCTGTTTTTTTATAATTAGAAATTTTTATTAATATTTTTATTATTTATTTTATTTTATTATTTTATTTTTTTTCAGGGCTTACTTTTCAGGGTTCCAGAGAGCAATCTAGCAGAGTTTCAGTGATTGGTGCCGGTCACCCACATCCATGTGTGTTGTTTGTATGATTAGCATTGACACAATGTTAATCATACAAACAACACATGTGGCCGGCTTTGCAGATATGCTACAACACAGATGACATCAGTGAACTAAGATGATCTGGGGGAATTGTCAAGATTCTACAATTATACAACTGACATATATGCAAATTTAACACATTGCTACAGGAGCAGGACTGGCGCAAATCCATGGTTCTCTACTCTGTTGAGTAGAGAACCATGGATGGACGAATCTGCATTCCAAGGGTTTGATCCTATCCCAGAAGAAAGTATTAGCCTTAAATTTGCAATCGTACCTAAGGCACCTCCAGTTACCACCACAGCGAGACTTGAATTATCAATTTGCCTTTAGACAACTGAAGGCAGATGGGAATCAGGTAATCTTTCTCAGTGATCAGGGAAGGAGGAATGTAGTTCTAGATCACTCCTATCTTACTACAATGAGAAAGCACTGAACTTATTACAAGATACACCAGTTTACAAGTTGGTATTTCAGAATCCGTAGAAAGTAAGGTCAACTGCCTTTTAAAAATATCATACGACCAGGACAAGACTGAAACTGAAGAATACTGTAAGCTGTATGCCTCAGACTGCTGCTTCCCTCTCTTTTATGGTTTACTTGTTGTGTGTATGGTTGTATGGTTTACTAATGTTTCACTAATTGGCCTTCCAATGGTCTTGCAAAGCACCTCAGTACTCTCCCAAAGGCTTTGATTTCATCATATGAACATTTAGTGAAGTCCAGTAATTACTTTATTTTATGGCTTATATATTCCTGAGGATTACGTCAGAGTATCATTTTAAGTTGCATCACTGTTCCACCCATTCTGATAGAACTGGCCATTTGAGGCCCCAGAAATGTTTTACAGAATGACTCTATCCTTAAAAGCTGAACTAAATTATATGTTGGTATATGTGCAGGCCTTCAACTTTGTCTGGCCAATACCACTACAGTGTTCAAAGGTTGTGTGTTCCAGCAAATTAAGGACACTGCTATAGAGTCACCTATCTGTTCTGTAGTAAACTTAGTGGATGCAAGACCTTGAAACTAAGATTTTATTCCCTTTGTACACCTGTCCTGGTGCCAGTATGTGAATGATATGTGTGCCTTAATTAAGGCCAGTTGTGAAGACTAAACATTCATATATGTCAAAAGGTTTGAATCCAACATTGTTTACATTGGAAAGGAGGCAAATGTACCCTCCCCCCTTCCTAGATGCATTAGTTATACAAATAGACCTCCGCACTGAAACCAGCATGTATGGGAAACCAATTTGTGCAGGCTGGTTTACACACGTTGTTACAGCCCGATCATATGCAAAGGCCTCCACGATTGAGCCTTTACACTGTGCCTGGTTCCACTGCAGTACACCCAGTATTGCACACAGCATCAATATGTATATATAATTAATGATTCTTGCACTGTTTCTATTGGAACATACAGCAGCCTGGAAGGCAAGGTGTCGGGAATTTCAGGACCTGCTGTGGTTCATCATGGAACAAGTACATGGACTGTGTTAGGGTAACTAAGAGTAGGAACATGTGTATGTATACTTGAATGTACACTAATGCTAGGAGCATTGTACTCAGACATAAGTGGTGCTTATGTCTATGGGGAGTGCAATGTATACAGGAAGGCCAAACAGAACAGGAGGGGTTATGCTTTTAGTTAAGAAGATATTAAATCTAAGGCAGTGCACTGAGTCAACATGAGTGACCAGTGCAATGCTGAGTCGGTTTAGTGTGATATATGCACAGAGAAAACAAAATTAAGAGTAGAAGTGTATTATAGACCTAATGATTGTGATGAGTATACCAAACAGCTATACAGAGCAATAGAGTGAGCCAGTAAATCAAAATGTCTTATAATGGGAGATTTTAACTTTTCAGATAGTGACTGGATAGTGACAAGTGGGTTGGTCACTTGCACAGAAGCAAGACTTTCGTAGATTTCTTGGATGATTGTTTTCTACAGCAGCACTTTAGAGAGGAAACAATACTCTTGATCTGGTTATCAGCAGTAATTCTTCATACATTAATAATCTGCAGGTAAAATATCCACTGGGTGGCAGCGATTGCAGCGTATTAATGTGGAATTTAATTAAAGATATAACTACTGCCAAGGGTAAAGGGCAAGGCTTTTGCTTTCAAAAGGCTGACTACAATGGTCTCAGACAGTTTTTAAATTCTATGCAGTGGAATGCACTGATGTTACCAACAACAAATTCTAAATGGGAAGCATTCAGAGAAGTAATCATAGAAGCTACTAGGTTTTTAATACCAATGAAGAAACACTGTTCAAGGCTTAGACCTAAATGAATGTCAGATGAACTATTAAGGCACATGGCAGAGAAGAAAAGTGTATGGGATGCACATAAATTATCAGGTGATACAAAATTGTATGGTATATATATAAACTGGTCTGTAACCAAGTTATAAAGGAGGTTAGGCTAGCTAAGTCAGATTATGAGAAGTCTTTGGCAAAGAATGCAAAAAAAGCAGAAAAGACTTCTATGCTTATATTAACACAGAAGGAAGGCATTGAATCACATTGGGCCACTTGATGTCATTGGGTTAACTACTGATGACCTTTCTCAGGTTGCTGACAAACTGAATAGGTATTTTGCATCTACATTCACACACGAGGAATTCTTTAGAGGAGGGGATGCCAGAAGTTTACCAAACTCTAATGGGGGGCTAAATGACTTTGTGATAACTGAAAGAAAAGTGGAAGAGAAATTGTTGAAGCTGAATATAAAAAAGGCACCTAGGGTGGTTGGAATCTATCCAATTATATTAAGGGAGGCAGCAAAGGAGGTATACAGCAGCATGTTAGAGAGGAAACAAGAGGAAGCAATACTCTTGATCTAGTTATCAGCAGTAATTCTTCATACATTAATAATCATTAATAATTTTTTTTTTTTTTTGGCTGATGCTGCATAAGCTCATACACTTGCTTTCTTGCATCACATGCCACTACTACTACTACACAAACCTTAGGCATAATTATGAAAGCATCATTGGATTCAGGGGAGGTCACAATGGACTGGAGATGTGCAAATGTAACCCCAATTCATAAAGGGGATCAAAAGGTGACATGATTAATTACAGACCTGTTAGCTTAAAGGATGTTCCAGGGAAAATAATGGAGTTACAGGTTAAAGAAGTAATACAGGTCCACCTGGACAGGCATGCAATTATACTGCAATCAGAGCATGGATTTGTTAAGGTGTAGTCTTGTTTAACCAATCTGATAAGTTACTATGATACAGTAACCAAGGAACTGGACACAAAAAATAATTTTGACATCATATACTTGGATTTCAGGAAGACTTTTGACGCTGCTGCTGCATATAAAAGACTGCTGTACAAACTGGACCGGTGTGGCATTAAGAGCAAGTTACTGCTAGGTATAAAGTGAAGGTTAAGTGGAAGATAGAGCAGTTATCAATGCACACTGTTCTTTGTTGACTAATGTTATTAGTAGAGACCTCAGGGTTCAATACTGGGCCCACTGTTGTTTTCAATATTTATTAATAATATTGATGAAGGTATATTAGCCTTAATGTCTAAGTTTGCAGATGATACAAAGGTTGGCAGGGTGGTTAACAACAGTAATGGCAGTATATGCTACTGCAACAAGATCTAGAAAAATTGGGTCGATGGGTTGAGAAATGGCAGTTGAAGTTTAACATTCACAAATGCAAGGTATTTCATATAGGTGGAAGTAAACCCAGAGTAACCTATCAATCTGTGGTAGTACACTCAGGGCAGTGGAAAATGAGAAAGACTTGGTTATAATAGTGCAATCAGATATGAAATTCTCTGAGCCATGCAGACGTACTGCCAGGGAAGCACATGGGGTTTTGTCCATCATATACAGAAACTTTGTTAGCAGGGATAAGGAGGTGATTATCCCTTGTGCAAAACCATTGTTAGGCCACATCTTGAGTACTGTACACAGGTCTAGTAGCATCACTTCAGGAAGGATGTCGATCTGCTGGAACAGATGCAAAGAAGGCAAGGAGATTGGTGAGGGGAACAAATGGGTGCTCTTACCTAGAAAGGCTTCAGTTCTGCAAATTGCAGTCTGGAGACTAGGCACCTAGGGGGGGGATCTCGTTGAGGTGTTTAAGGCTTTGAACGGATTGAGTAAGCTAAATGTTAATAGCATTCTTCCTCTTGCTGAGACTACATGAGGGGACAAATTCAGGTTGAGGAATGATGGTTGCCTTCAGCTAGTGGGTTGTTGATTGTTGGAACAGGCTCCCATCTATTGTTGTGGAAGTGGATGTTTTAAATAAATTCAAGGAAGAACTACACAAATTCTTGGAGGGTATAGATGAGCGAAGTGTGTGCATGCTTTTTTTTGGCTGATGCTATGTAAGCTTCCTTTCTTGCATCATTTTCCACTCCACTATTACTACTACCCACATCTAGAAAACAAGAGATTGACTGCATAAAGTATGACTGCCACAAATGTGCCCTTCCCAAAACGATACTGGAGAGGCTCAGCTTCCCACCACTTGACTGCATAATCAGAATCATCTGCCAATGCCATTTATTCCTTTCCTATACAGGCCTTTCTTTTATCATTACATGGATTTTGGGAATGGAAGGCATCTGGTATATTAAACTTCAGGCCTGCAATATTCTGTCAGTGGTGTCACAGGTGAAACCATTCTTATCTTTATTCATGCAGGGGTTTATCACACAGACTGCTCCAACTGCAATAAATGTTACAGGATCAGCCTAAGAGGTATCTGTGAGACTGCATTAGATGAGTTTAACTCCCATCTTTGAGGATTTTCAGGATTCCCAGTGGCTGAACAATTTTAGAGTACAGGGCAGGTAGGGGCTTGATATTAATCGAGTTTACATGGTGGGGGCTATGTCAACACTGCTGGTTGGAATCAGTTTATGTCACCACTTGCTTCAATCATAACTTAGGCTTTCTTTCATATTAACCCCATTTCTGAGCAAGTCATGACGTAGGACAGCAGATGGTATCATAGGATGTTGAGAGATACCAATCAAATGATCCTCCCATCCTGCTTTGATTGTGCTTCATTTACTTATTTATTTTTTGCAGCATTTCTTTACAATTTTAATGTTGACAAAGATATCCTAGCATGTCGAAGGCTACCATGTTTTATTCCTGTTTTTATTTTATTTTAATTGAACAGTTTTATCAATTTTATGTGTAAGTTTTCATTTTTATATTTATCTCTATATATTGTTGATTGAAGTTATTAAAAAATATTCTGACACCATTCATTCCAAATCCAGATGGCTTCACTTTCACTTTGCTCTAAATTTCATAACATTATTTACTATACATCTAGTATTAGCATACAAGCAAGTACATGAGTGCCTGTTTGAGCTTTTAGCAACCCTAACACAGCCATACATTTGCTTATCCAATAAGGACCTGCAGCAGCCCCATACCTTGCTTTTCAGTCTGCTGCATGTCCCAAAAAAGCAGTGCAAGAATCAATTTCACCTCTGCTTGCAGCTGCTGTTAAATTATTAGTCTGTGTACCCACCCCAAACTAGCAGTTTGCTGACCTGCCTTAAAAAAATTTATAACATAAAGACAAACACTTTAAATAAATAGAAATTATTTAGAGAGATGCATGCTATAGTAATTCATGGCAAGACACCTCCATAACAAGACATCAATGCAGTTTATTTACTGCTATATATAGAATGAAGCTATGCCCTACTTGTACAATAATGTTTTATAGCTCTTGCAGCATGAGACATTTTCCCTAAATTTAATGGATATCATAACTTTAAAACTTGTAATTTCAAAATAAACTGATATTATTAAAAAATATATTAGACAGCACATTAACAAGAAAAGTTCTTATATATCATATTTACTTTAAGACTATTTATTTTTAGAATATAAATTATCACTGCATGATTGAAATAAAAAAAAAAAAAAAAAAGTTATGTTTCAATATAAAAGATATACCTAAAACATTGAATCCCAGTGTACATGTTTGACTATGCCACTTAATATCCCTTGCAATGGACATGTTACTTAACTGGCGGCACACAGCAGCATTCCCTAAAAAGTTTAAAAATTTGTCATTCATTGAACTAATTTTAAAAATGCACATTAAGTAAATAACAACTTGCATTTAACATATTCTACAGATAATTAACACTAACCAATTAATTCATATTTCAATATACAGGCAGTTCTCGCTTTACGAGTTCCTGGGTTTAAAAGTTTTTTTTTTTTTTACCTCCAAATTACAAGTATCAACAAAATCGAAAATATGAACATTAATTGCAAAAAATGAACGTTAAACATTCATAAATACCGCATTTCAAACCATGCATGTAGTTATACAATACAGTGTACCCCTCTCTATGATATTAATCTGTTACCATCGTATCGCAAAAATATCATAATGTGAACCCAGTAACACATTGTTTTTTGGTAATTCATTCCATGACCTCGGAAGTTCAAATCTTCACTATATAACTCCCTAAAAGATCGTTTTTATAGTGTAAATTGTATTAGTTACCAATTCAAATCATTAAACCCACTAAACTTTCATTGTTATCATATGTTATAAGAACCAATTTTGAATGCTTTGTGATATATTTCTAAAGCACATTTCTAGAGGTCATGACTGTAAAACAATAAATGCTCACTAGTGGTATACACAATATATAAATGCATCTACTCAATTTTTTTTGATAAAAAATAGACTTGATTAAAAAATTTAATAAGGAACAAACAAGTTTTTTAAAATTGCTTTAGTCTTTTTTTTCTCCAAAAAATATACTGAATGGTGTACAAAATGCTGAGTTTTAAATATAAATCAATATGCCTGCTTGCATAGCACTTTTCTTTCTCTCTCTCTTTTTTTTATTTTTTATTATTATTATTATTATTATTCATGAACAAATTTGTTGTTACTGGCACTTTGTTGCTGTTATTTGGTTTTTAGGAGCATTAGCAACTAAGGCCATATTGCTCCGGGGATATGCAGTGGTCATTCCCTGACCTTTCCGCATCCTCCGTATTTGGTGGCTCACGGGCTCGAACCCCAGTCTAATCAAGAAGCATGTGCTACGCACTGCTGCTCCTGCCCACCTGGCTACGGAGGCACCGGCACTTTGTTGCAATGTGGAAATTAAAAATACACAGGTTTTCCATAACTGTGCATCTTATATTGCTACACTTGATACCATCCATTATTTTAACAATATACATAATTTTAAACTATTTCTAGCCATTTTTTATAAAACATTGAATGATGGACTTTGTACATCATAGTATCATCATAGTATGGTTATCTAATGAACTAATGAGACTCGTAATAGAGAAGAAAAATGCATGGGATGCATATAAATTATCAAGCGACTCAGAAGCCTATGGCAGATATAAGCTAGTCTGTAATCAGGTCACAAAGGAGGTTAGGCAGGCGAAGGCAGATTACGAGAAATCCTTGGCAAAAGATGCTAAGAAAAACAGCAAGGATTTCTTTACTTATATAAACTTTAAAAGGAAGGGGATGAATCTGATTGGTCCACTTGACATCGATGGTTCGACTGTTGATGATCCTGCTCAGATAGCAAACAGCCTGTTGGCATAACTTTTTTATGACATAGCCCCCTAAACCCACAGGAATACTTTGAAAATTTCAATAAAGATCATTTATTTCCTAAAAGGGGGATAAGTGACCCTCTGCCATGTCTTTTTGCACACTTGCAAGAAAGTAAAGAAAGAGATCAGGTTATTTAAGCTAAACATTGAGGCAAATGTGACCATGAGGTAGTAAGTTGTGAATTGTCTCTCCAGGCAAGTTTACATGGGAAGAAAAGCCAGAATTTTCAAGTGAAAAATTCAATTGGTCTAAAATGGTAACAAATATGCAGACCTTTTCCAAGTTAGTAATGAGTTATAAGAGGAGTATCAGTAATATGACAACAAATGCAATTTTAAGAAGAGAATTATTTCTGTTATGACCTTTTTAACAAGGTGATAACAGAAATCACCTAATGGCATGTGCAGACTTCATATCCAGTAGAACTGAGTCATATAAACTTCTAAAGTGGGTAAGAGATAATCAGAATTATATACATTTACTAGAATTTATGCTCAGTGTTACTTTAGCCTAATAAATCAAATTAACATCAAGACAAGAAAAATGAATGGATGAAGCACAGTAGTCATAATAACATCCAGCAGTACTTTACCAATTTATTTATTATTCTTGAAATAAGTAAATAAGACAGAGGAAAAAACTGTTCAGCTAAACATTGAGGCAAGTGTGACCATGAGGTAGTAAGTTGTGAATTGTCTCTCCAGGCAAGTTTACATGGGAAGAAAAGCCAGAATTTTCAAACCATTTAATAACATGTAAAATAAAATCAACAGGTGTGATGCCCCCTGAAGTGCAACAAGTAAAAATGGTATACCAGAGAGAGAGAGAGAGAGAGAGAGAGAGATGGGAAGTATACAGTGCATTGAACAGTTTATTCGGAATAAATGTGACTGGATCCTAAGTTTATCTGAGTTTAAATATACACTGGTGTTCAAAGAAAGTGCATCACCCCTTAAAATTGTAATTGTTGTCCGAATAACGTAAGTATATGGCACTATTTCTTACAGATTGCATCAGATAAGATTGACAAGCGTAGGTGATGAAGTAATATTGCATCAGCTGTTACTTTCAGCTATATAAGCACACTGCAAGAGTTGCAGTCATTCCTGGCTTGTGTCAGGATGGCGAATTACGTGCAATTGACGCAATGAAGAAAGAGTACTATTGTTGCTTTATGTGAGGAAGGAAGTTCTTCCCATCATAATGCTTATAGAGTGCCTTGTAACCAGTGTACAGTGAGATTTCTTTCCAAACTCAAGAATACTGGTTCTGCTGATAGGAAAAAGGAACCAGATACAAATGAGTCTCTACACCAAAACAGGACTGCGTTTTTAAGACAGGAATCCCTTAAAAACCATACAGAGTCTTCGGCTGAGCTGAAAAGAGAATGGGAAGAACACAGGAGTGGTAGCAAGTGCAGTAACAGTCAGAAGACGACTCTTTACAAATGGACTTGTAGCCCATCATTGTAAGAAGCCCCTGCCCACACAAAAAATGAAAAAGGCCCAATTAATTTAGTGTAAGGAGCATGTTAAGTGGACCCCCCCCCTTGCAGTGGAAGTCAGTTATTTTCTCGGATGAGAAGAAATACAACCTGTATGGCTCTGATGGGAGACAAACGATTCGCCGTAGACATGATGAAGAATACCATCTAGACTGTATGGTGTCTACAGTGAAATTCCCTACCAGCCAAATGATATGGGGGTGCATTTCGTATTGCGGAGTAGGTCACCTGAAGTTTATAAAAGGTTTCGTAAATGTCAATGGATACCTGGCTATATTGGAATACAAATTGCTGCCAACCAATAGAGACCATTTCAACCTGCTAAGTAACTCCATCTTTCAGGACAACTCTGCTCCTTGTCATCCGGCGAAAAGTGAAAGTAGGCACTTCTGTAGTTACTTTAGCTTCATTCCTGCATTAGAGGTTCAACAGCAATGTGTTTACATTTGTTACAGGTGAAAAAAATGGTTGGAAGAATGGTCCATTACAACTGTTAGCTGGCCAGGAAACTGCCCGCACCTGAATCCTATAGAGAACTGTTGGCATCGTGTAGAATCTGTAGTTGCCAGAAAGAAACCAAAGACCCTTCGTGAACATCAGGAAGCAAGCCATAATTCGCGTTTGGAACCATGAACTATCAGTTGATTATCTTCAGAAATTGATCTTGTCAATGCCTTCACGATGTGCTGCTGTCATTAGGGCCAGAGGCAGTTCAACTAAATATTAATTTGCACCTGGTGTTTCTTTGTTTCAGTTTATCATTTAAAATGATAAACTGAAGCAAAGTGAGGGCTTCTGATAATGTTTCAGCTATAATTGTCATGTTTACCAAAACTGTTGTATAAAGGTTGAAAATGCTCATTTTGGAATATTTTGAGAGCACCTGTCAAACATTACTTAGCTTTGCCTTAATCTTTTGTTTATATTTCTATTTGTGATGCTAGTGATTAATGCAACATACCATCGCGAAAAAGGGTTAGAAATGTGAAATTCCTAGGTGATACACTTTCTTTGAATACCAGTGTATGCCAATCCAGCAATCCTGGCTTAAAGCCAGTTTAGGTTTTCAAGTATGTTTCTATACCATATTTTACTTTGTGCATTTGTGAGACAGAGTGCAATGAGTGGGGGAGGGGTGCACTATTTAGTCTTACTTTCTAACAACTTTTGTGGCAAGAAATCATAGTATTCTGTTGTTTTTAGGTTAAAGGTATGTGTTTAGAGCAAATGGTCAATGGCATGAGAGATGCAGTGCCAAACTAAAAGGACAGTCAGATCACCCAGTTGTGTTATTCACAGATGACACTGCTTAGAGAACCAGTCAGCATCAAGCCCATGTGATCCTGGTCAATATGTCATGCGTTCCTTTCTCAATTACCTCTTATTCAGATGTTTGTATACACAGTGATCCAAAACTACATGTCATAAATTCTACAATTCATTCCTGACAACAAAAGGAAGTGAAAATGCTATTAAAGTTTTTTTTTTGAAATGGCATAGATTTTTTAAGAAAAATGATGTAATGCTGACATGATTATATTTGAATACATATCAGGAACGGTGCTAGCAGTTGTGGCGCCTGAGGTAAAACCTTGTCACACGCCTAATTCATATGGTATCTTAACATGCATATACAGGGTGATTCACTACCAGTGCGACAAACTTGCAGGAGGTGTAGGGGACACAAAGACGAATCGGAATCACATAGCATTGCAGGGTCCGAAATGCCTTCGTCATGTGGTAGAGGACATTGAACAGGAGGTCGCGTGAACAGCGATCCCGCTGGAAGTCAGCATTTGCGAACCGGTTCCCGAGGCAGTAGGATGGACGAGTATTCAAACATTGAACTGGCCGACATGCACCTCGCGTATGGAGCTGCGGACTGTAATGGGCGCGCCACTCTGCGCTTGTACCAGTAACGTTTCCCGCACAGGTGTGCTCCTCATCATACGATTTTAATTGTATGATGAGAAGGTTATGCGAGACTGGTTGTTTCACGAGAGGTACCATGAATCGAGAGCAAATGACGAGGACACCAGACAATGAGGAGAATGTCCTACATCTTGCAGAAGGCAATCTGAGTACGAGTACTAGAGTGATAGGCCAACGATCGGGTATTTCCCAATCCACTGTATGGAGGATACTGTCAACAAACCAAATGAGTTCATACCATCTGCAACGCGTCCAATCCTTGGAGCCTGCGGATTATCCACTCCGGAGGACTTTTGCTACTTGGTTTCTTCAACAGAAACGGTTCACAAATGCTGACATCCAGCGGGATCGCTGTTCACGCGACATCCCATTCAACGTCCTCTACCACATGACAAAGGCATTTCGGACCCTGCAATGCTATGTGATTCCGATTCGTCTTTGTGCCCCCTACACCTCCTGCAAGTTTGTCGCACTGTATATGCAGTGGCTCATCTAGCAGCACCTATTTTAGGTGGCACCTGTGAAAAGTGCCTCACTTGCACACCCCCAGCATTGTAATGTAAAAAAACGTGACAAAATATATTCTGAAAATAAATTTATTAAAATAAATATGAAATTGATTTATTTATAGGTAATGCTTTATGATGAATGATTTACAGGGTACTTCTTCCTACATTTAGGAAGACTGGGCATGTCTCAGAAAAAACTTGCATTGTGTGACATTGCAATTAATCACAATACAAATACATAACATATTTGATTTTAAACTAAATTATGGTTTGTAATGTTTAGCATTTGTATTAATAGTGACAAAATGATATAAGAATGCAAACTTATACAGCATCAGCTATAAAAAAATAACAAATATAAAATAATGACAAATTATCCACTTTGTTTGTTCATCCCTAGTGTGCATGCGCAAAGTGGTTACTATGTCAAATATAGTACCTTGCATTTATCAGTGTTAAACCTCAGATGATACTCTTTGGCTCATCTCCTTAGTTTATCCAGGTCCTTCGAGACATACCTTGATCACCATCATTAGCCACCTAGCACACCTTTGTATCACCAGCTAACTCAGACAGTGTCTGCATCACTATTGAAAACAATAAGTGGCTCACACCAAACCCATAGGGATCCCAATCATAACAAAGAGCAGTTAATTGTCTCCTGCCACTAAATTATCCATTATCAATATCAGTAATCTGCCCCTAATGCCACATTGCTCCAATTTGCACAGCAGTCATTCACAGGAAACAATATCAGAAATATTACTAAAATTAAATAGAGTATATGGCTTAAAAATTATTTTTCACATCTAATTCCTTTATGACTACCCAACAGTAACTAACCAGATTGGTCAGCCAAGATCTCCACTTAATAAATTCACATTGTGATTGCCATTCCTGTCAAGAAGATCCTACATTACTTCTTTAACAACTGATACTGTTATTTTTTCTTGCAATAACTCAAGTATACAGGTCTATAATTACTCAATTTGGCCTTTGATCCTTCCCCTTTATGAATAGGAGAGAAAAATCTGCAAATCTCCAGTCTCCAGGCACATCCTTAATCTCAAAAATGCTCTCATAATTATTGCTAAAGGTTCAGGTCCGGATCAAGGATGAAATAGACCCACGGTCATATTTAAATTTGAGGCCCCTTTTATAGAAGGTCCTTGATAAAAATGTAAAATAAGAGATCAAAAATGTTTCTTTTTTGACTTGACTTGAAAAAACAAAAGTAACATTAAAAACAACTTTAATAGAAATGTAACTTATTTAATGCACAATAAAAAAGATATAAGAATACTTAAGTTTAAGAGTGCTTTTATATTACACGTTTTCTTGGTTTTTTATTATTAGAAAATATTTACACTGCAAATGAGGCCCCTGGCCATGGCTGTTTTGGCTGTAGCGTTCATGTGGCCCTGTAAAGGTTTGCTTAGCACTTTTTGCTGTTTTTTTTTAAATATAACTTAATGTATTCCATCAGCTCCAGTTGCCTTATTTACTTTTAAGCTCCCTTTCAGTTATCAAAAAAAAAAAAAAAATAATAAAAAAAAATAAATAAATAATCATTTAACTCCTAATTAGAATTGAGTATACTTCTGGTATCCCTATCATAGTTCTCCGTGACACTGGAGACTTCCCTTCCTCAGGGATCAACCTGTTAACTCCTGTGTCCTCCAAGCAGTAGGACTGCACTGACACTTGGGATTCTTTTCATGTGTGGGATTGCTATTCCTCCCCACCTGAACCTGCCATGGTTCAAGTAGAAGATCATGTCACCTGCTAATTCCTGAACACCTCATGAGTGGGATTTGCTGTTACTAGAGCATTTCCTTAACTGTGTGACCAAAATCATCACCCTCTGAGAGGCTTTTCTCCTGCTGATTCCTGACCTGGCATTCATGTCAAGATGGGTTAACATTTGACAACTCTTCTCCTTTAATCTGCTTTTCTATTCCTTTATTCTCTATTCTCATCTAAGCTAAGCTTGCCCTTCTGGCATCCTAACTAACAGCATTTCCCCTCATTTTCTCCTGAGAGGGGCCTTCAACTTTCTTCCTACACTTATTCTTTTCCCTTCTAACTCTCTAACTATTTTCTCCTTCTTTTCACATCTTCAATCAACCCCGGGTGCTCACATCTGGTGAGTATGGGCTTGGCACACCCAGGGTCCTGAGCTGGATATCATCATTCTTCTCTTTCTTGGTGATTTTTTTTTTTCCTGGTGCAGCATAGGCCTCAGGCTTCCTTGCACCATATGGGTATTAATAATAAGGTCTGACCATCCCTCTGGTGGTTAGACCTTGAATCAGGACAGATCGGAGGCACTCCCCACAAGAGAAAGGCAGATTACCTACCTCTATGGCAGGGATGGGTACTAGGAAGTTGCCTTCTGAGTGACAGCAGCTTCCTGGTAGCAAACAGGCTAGTCAAACAATGTGAACATGCCACTTATGACTGTTTTTACTGATGATCATTTTCGCTTTATCACTGGGAATTCAAGATCATAGATATAAAAAACCCTTAATCAAGACTTAAAAGAACTGTCCACTTCGTGCACTCTGTACAAACTGATTTCTCCCCCACACCCAACAAAACCAAAACCATGCTTATCAAGGGTAATCTCAGTACCACATGCAATATGACACTTTTAATAAAATATCAAGAAAAATCTATTGCTAATACTGGCATTAGCACTTTGGTATTATCCTTGACTACAAAAACTATTCTTTGGTTCATACTTAGCTTTGGCAGGCAAAGTAAAAAAGATTCACTGGCATTAGAATCTGATGCGTTGACTAGAGTATCAAAGGCAAATCTCTAATACTCCTCTACAACTACGTCTTCATATATCATACATCACTTCAAAGGTCTTTATAAGGAATCATGTTTATGATATTAACCAGAATTAAATAAATTAAATTTTAATTATGAAATTAGGTAACTTAATTAACTTTAGCATTAGTAAAGGCACACAATGCAAGAAAGCAAGCTTATATAGCATCAGCCAAAAAAAAAAAAAACCACTCCACATTTCACCCATCCACTTGCTCCAAATGTTTGTCTAGTTCTGCCTTGAATCTATTTAAGCTATCATCTACAACGACAGATGGAACTTTGTTCCAGCAATCAACCACACACTGGCTAAAGGCAAACTTCCGCACATCTATTCTACAACTGTTTTTCCTCGATTTGAATTTATGCCCTCTCAGGTGATTATTCTGAACAAGAGGAAGAATCCCATCAGCACTGAGCATGCTCAAACCATTCAAGGCTTTATACAGCTCAATCAGGTTACCTCGCAGGTGCCTAGTCTCGAAACACTGCAATTTGCAAAACTTAAGCCTTTCTTTTTAAGAGCAACCCTTTGTTCCATTCACTAATCTTGTTGCCCTTCTCTGTACTCATTCCAGCAGCTCGTCCTTATTAAAATGAGGCCTCCAGACCTGTATACAGTACTCAAGGTGTGGCCTGACCATTGCCTTATACAAGGGGATAATCACCTCCTTATCCCTGCTAGAAAAATTCCTGTATATCATTGATATGCTCCATGAGCTACCCTTGCAGACCGTCTGCGCTGCTCACAAAACTTCATATATGCCTGCACAATTACCCCCATTCCTTTTCATTCTCTACCACTGTCAGTGTAGTACCACACAGTTGATACGTTACTCTGGGGTTACTGCTTCCCATATGCAGTACTTTACATTTGTCAATGTTAAACTTCAGTTGCCACCTTTCAGCCCATCTGCTCAACTTTTCTAGCTCCTGTTGCAGCAGAGTACTGTCATTAGTGTCATTAAAAACACTGCCAACCTTCATATCGTCTGCAAACTTGGACATTAAACCTGATATACCAGCATCAATATCATTAATAAATACAGAAAACAACAATGGACCCAATGCTGAACCCTGGGGGACTCCACTAATAACATTAGTCCACTGATTACCACTCTTTGTCTTCTCCCACTCAACCATCCCTTTATCCATAGCAGCAATATCAAAAGCCTTTCTACAATCCAAATATATGATAAAAAAATTATTCTTTGCATCCAGTTCCTTTGTAACCACATGACAGTATCCAATCAAATTGGTCAGACAAGACTTCATCTTAACAAACTCATGCTGGGTCCGAGCTATAGCTGAGGTCTCATCTTAACAAACTCATGCTGGGTCCGAGCTATAGCTGAGGTCTTATCTAGATGATCTGGCAATGCTTCTTTAACCAGCGCCTCCATTAAATTTCCTGGAACAGAAGTTAAACTAACAGGTCTGTAATTACTTGTGTCGTCCTTTGATTCTCCTTTGTGAATTGGGGTCACATTTGCACATCTCCAGTCCATGGGTACCTCCCCTGAGTCCAAGGAAGCTTTCATAATTATGGCTAAAGGTTTGCTTACTTTCTTTGCTGCCTCCTTTAATATAACTGGATAGATCCTATCGACTCCAGGTGCCTTTCTTTATGTTTATCTTCAACAATTTATCTTCCACTTTGCTCTCAGTTATTACAAAATCATCTAGCTCACTGCCACAGTTTAATCCACCTCTGGCATTCCCCTCCCTGAATAACTCCTCATGTGTGAATGTAGATGCAAACTTCTAGCAATCACAAGCATCTAATATCATCACCAGAATCTAGGACTTATGTAACTAAAGTTAGTTATGTTACTTTATGTTAGTTACATAAGCCCTAGATGCTGGTGATGATATGCCACTAGATAATTCCCTTGCAGAAGTCCAGAGAATACTTCCCCATTACTATCTGCAGAAGCAAGACACACTGTGGTACAGAATCATGAAGACTTGGCAGTAGGACTCAGTAGCACACCCAGGATTTTTTTTTTTTTTTTTTTTTGGGGAAGTTGAGGATCAGAACCTCTGCTCTAACCTAGAGGAAATTACACTGGTTTTTATTTTTTATTGAATCTCTCTGGGAGGAGTTTAACTCAACACCTGCTCCCCCCCATTTCCCCAAGTAGTTTTCTATGCAGGACAACTATAATTGCCTCTTCAAGGCATTAACTACTTTTCTTAAAACTTCTACAGTTTCTTGGTAATATGTATTGCAATGCTGGGGGAAAGAATGAAGGTAAGTGAACTAGCACAGTGATTACAAATGAGCAGAATGAGAAAAAAGCTGGACAACTAAATATAAAATTTTAGCTTAAGTCAATCCTGGATGGCTCTATGATAAACTGGCTCTTTGACAATTGTAGAAGATAAACATCAAGTTATCGAATATCTGATTTAAAATGAACTTGTCTACAAAATGGAGTCATGGATTTTTCTGCCAATGAAAGAGAGTGTGGGATCTCTATCATGCCAGGAATCACACAACGGTGGTTTCATACGTGTAGGGGAAGGAGAGGTTGTAATAATGTCAGTGACAAGTTTGACAGTTCTTATTATCCTAGAGCCACTGGCACTGGTGGTCTGTCTTGGATTTTTCAAGGACAAATATAATGGTATATCATTTATAAAAGTATTTATAAATGATACACCATTACCTGTTTATTTCTTTCCAGGGAAAGACTCCTGAAAAGAATTACATTAAAATTCCTTTAAAACATTTTAAAATCTGTTCCCAATAAAAAATAAAAACGTTTAAAAAATAATAAAATTAAATTTAAAAAAAAAAAGTTGATTGATTCCACTAAAACTAAATTAGAAAATAAACTATTTTGTTTCCCATTAAAATATAATCAGTTGGCCACACAAACTTGGGTAAGTTTTCAATATGAAATCTGAATTTATCACAAAGTGATATATCCAGATTAAACTCATGAAACTCATCAAAACTTTTGTCAGAAATTGTTTAAATTATTAATAACAGATATATTAATTATTAATAACAACAATGCAATCATGAAAAAAAAAAATCGTTTAGTATTATAATTTCTTATAAGCTATCCGTGTTCTGAGCATCTCTCATTTTGAAAAGTCAGCATTTTAACAATTTGGTGTCTGACTTACAGGAATTTCAACTCTACTGGTATTTTGAACTGTTGGTAACTATTCTAACCATGTAGTTTTGTAAAATTAATACTTTGTATTTTTTTATCAAGTATTTTGAATGTTGGCCTTTTGACTTATTCAGAGTTCTAACTATTGGCATTTTGACTGGCAGTAATTTGAAATAAACTCTTCAATAACTGCTTTTGTCAGCGAGCTGGTAACGAGTTTAGCAGTAATAAATGAATGGTGGATATGTGCCTCCATTCAGGCATGGACCAATTAACTCTAAGTTGCATTAATTAGAGTTAAATGGTCATGCCTGAACAGAGACATGGACCAATTAATGATTAATGATAGCAACCACTGAGAATGAGTTACATATATTATATATTTGTCTTTTATATATAGATCTCAAGTTTAAATCAGAAATCGACATAGGGTCTGCTGCTTAAAGTAACTTACACATAATGACCGAGAATTCTTATGAATCTGTTTTTCAGAGTTCTCAAGATTGGTATTTAAAAGAAGATCCCTAATTGCTAGTGGACCAAACTTAAGCATAAACAAGAAAATAAAATAACCAAGCTGTGCAGATGCTAAAGGTTAATTCCAATGCAACAATTTCTAATTCAGTTTTAGTTTTATTATTTTTATATTCATTGATCTGGCTTAGATAATGAAATGAAAAGAAGAAAGTAAATATAAGGAAGTACATGAGCATGTGCTCTGGGAGCTTCATAAATTACATAAATGAAAAAATAAAAGCCATCATTTCTCCCCCTCCATATTCTTTTGACAAAACTACAAGCATGGGACAATAATTAATGCACTATAAGTTGTAACATCCTTATTATCTGAGATATTGTAACCACACTTCACATACATAAAATACAATCTTTCAACTTTTTGAAAATATAACTCAATGTAAGAACCACCACACTTGCTGCATTTTCACAAGCATTCCTCCAGACACTATGGTAAAAATTCAAGAAGTTTCAAAGTTTAATATCAGAAATGAGTTCCATATCACTCTCAAACACCTCACCACTGCAGGTATGCCTTCAGTCTACTGAACAAAAAAAATCTGATGGGATCAAGGCTGGGGTGGGGCATTATGCTCCAACCCAACTGGGCAATCTTTGTTACCTGTGCTGTATGCAGCCTTGCATTATCCTGATGAAACTTGATGTCCTGCTGATTCAGTTCAGGTCTTCTTTTCAGAGCTTGATTAAGCTTTTCAGGAACAAGCAATTATCTTTCTTTGTTGATGGTTGTTCCACTTTCCAAGAAATAAAAAATGGAGCTATTTTGATCCCAGAAGAAGGTGATGTCAGGCATGCTTATTTCATGATTGTTTATTTTACAGCATTTTTTATTTACAGGTGATGTAAGGTATGCTTATTTCATGGATTGTCATTTGGTTTGTGAGTCATAATGGAAGAGCCATGTTTCATCACTTGTGATGACCCCTTTAAAGCAATCAGGACTGCCAGCATCAAACCTCTCCAGAAGATCTTTACAGATCTTTTTTTCGCAGCCACCATCTCTGATGTGAGCAGCTTAGGCACTTACCTACTGAGAACAGGTTTTTCTGTACCCTAGTCAGTTAATGATGATAAAAACGTTTCCCTTTGACATTTTCACAGTGTCCATCATCACTTGTCTTGTGGTTATGCACCTGTCATTTTAAATGAGCAATGAGCTGGTCAATGAGTTTTTCATTTTTCACTGTTTGTGACAGACATTGGTCTTTTGGCTCTTGGCTTGTCCTCGACGTTGAAATCACCTTCCTGAAACTGTTGGAGACACCTCTGCACATTATTTTAATCAACTGTCTGGTCCTCATAGACTGCTAGGAATTTTTGCTGGATAGATGAGGCTGACTGATCACCCAATTTGAACAGAACTCGATTACAGACCATTGGCAGAAACAGCTATCACTTTGTCCATCCATATCTCCAGATTTAAAAACACCAGAAAAACAATATTACCCTGTGTTATTGGGCAATTGGTAGCACTACAAGTGTACCTCATAAATTCCCCCTGCACGTGCGTGTGCAAGTAATTGTGCATTACTTACATACACAAACATACAGTGTTAGTTACAATTAAAAGGCACCAGAGTCTAATCTCGATTTAAGCCATTTGTCATCCAAACTTTCTTTCTTTCTTTTTTTTGTCACATTTGGGCTAATTTTGAATTTGATGTTAAAATTGAACTAAGTGTAATCATTTAGATTTTGCAATTTCTAAATTTAAATTTTGCCTACTCAACTGCTTTTTTTCTCAGTGGAAAAATTCTTCTCAGTTCTTGGCTTAGCCTGAAAACATCACTAGTGTACAAGGAGCAGTACGAAAGTAATGCCTCCTTTTTTTTCCCCTCAGAAAATTTAATTCTTATAACTATGCCTTTTACATCAATTAATCCTCAATCATTAATAAACACACTTCCCCCCCCCCCACAAATTCACCATTTTCTATGCACTTTTGCCATCTCTGAGTCAGATGCAGTATTCCAATCCTGTAAAAGTCCTTACTCTTGCTCTGGAAGGCTTTGCAAACATTGTATTTGAGCTGGTTATCATCCACAAAATGGGTTCCATGGAGTGCATCCTTCAGCGAGCCGAAGAGGTGATAGTCAGAAGGTGCAAGATCCAGGCTATGAGAGGGAGTGAGGAAGAACAGTGCACCCCAGTTTTGCAATGGCCTCCATTGTACACAGACTGGTGTGGGGTCGTGCATTGTCATGGAGAAGAAGAATCTCATTAAAGTTTTTGTCTGGTTGAACTCTACAGATGCAGGCTTTCAATTTTTTCAATATTTTCATATATCGATCCACACTTGATTGTGGGCCATGCTCCAAGAAGTACACAAGCAAGACCCCATCTTTGTCCCTAAACACTCTCGCCATGACTTTACCGAGAGAAGGCTGTCTTCTGAACTTCTTGCGCGGTGAATTTTGATGGTGCCACTCCATCAACTGTCTCTGGTTTCGTCACCTGTGGCTATGCTTGAAAGAAAAACCTCTCCTTCACTCTCATAATGCTGGAAAAGTTCTGTACAGATGACTTTCCAGGCTTCTTTGTGCTCATGTGTTAGCATTTTTGGGACCCACTGTGCACAAACCTTGTTGTTGTCTAGTTCCTTCATGATGGTTATCACAGCAAATTTCCCTAAACCTACTGTATCGCATAATTCACATGTTGTGATGCAGCGGTCCTCTTTGATCAGTGCGTCAATCCAGCTCTTGCTGTCTGTTGTCAGACGTTACTGGCCAGCTGCTTTGGGGCTTGTCAACAATGTCGCTTTAAGAGTGTCTTACTCAATGCCTAAACGTACTCACACCTACAGTATTGTCACCATAAATATTTTTAAGATACGTATGGATTTCGATAGGCATCAATTCTCCCTTGGCAAGAAATTCAATCACCACTCTTTTGCTCGATATGTATATCTGTAACATCCACCATTTTGAACTATCCACGTGCTGCACTCATGAGACCGATCACAGCACCACTCAGTATGGTGAAACTACAGACCTCTAGTGACCACCCAGTGACACGTGAAATGATCCATAGCACCACATTTGAAAGAAAAAATTAGGAGGCATTACTTTCGTATTGATCCTTATACTTCTGAAATGAATAAAATTGAATTCATTTGAAATAATAAAAAAAAACAACAAACAGTGGTTTTAGTGTAAGTAAAGGTAACACAGACAACCTTCATATAGCCAGCTGTTCTATAGAACTAAATGCATATCGAAGAACAAGTGTCACATACAGATGTTGCATTTGTTACTTTATTCTTCAAATAAAATTGAAGAAAAAACTTAATAAAAATTGAAGGAGAATAAATTAGCACACTTCTAAATGTTCTGTAGGTGTTGCCTTTTTGGTTTTTATATTTTATATATATTCATTTAATTAAATTAATTATATATATTTTGATCACCTACTGTTATTTAGGTTAACTTTATGTTACCTTGAGCCACTGATTGCTTACAGGATCGGATATCTAAATCTTAACTGGAGTAGAGTGATACAACATGACATTAGGCACGTACATATTCAATAATGTTTAATGAAACAAACAAAACATAAAATAGGTACATAGGCACTTGTGTTAAGTTAAATTTCTCTATTATAATTCATAGCTTACAAGAGAATAATTCAAGCAAACAGCACTGTTACTCCCATATCACTAACATATTGTTATTACAATTTTCCTTCTCAGTATTCCTGTATGAGACAATACTCACGGTATTGTCTCATACAGCATTAGATTGAAAATAATCTTCAATCACAAATTACCTTAAGCATTCCTAGTTTATAAGAATACAGAGTGCCTCTTTTGAATTGGAGTTTTAAAGTTATTAATTAGTCTTGCTGTCCTGGGCCAAAATTTTGGGGGACTAAACTCAACAAAATCCTACTTACAGGTTTTCTCACCAGGTTGGGCCAGCTCATTCGATAAAGATGAGTCCTCCATTGCTTGATTTTATTTCGTGGTCCTTTTTTGTTTTCAGCTTCCTTTGCCTTTCTTTGGATCTCCAACTTGCCACATGTGCTAGTAGACTTCCATCCTTTGTTGTAACTTGGAGCATGGATCACTGCTTGTTGAAATCCATTTTCAACTTTTCTGTTCTGCACATTCTGATCCTCTGCTGAACTATAGACTGAACCCTTTTTGGAACCTCTCCCGTCTGACCTATGTACACGTCGCTACTAACTTACCTACAGACACCACCAAAGCCTTACACGAAAGAACATCTTTTTCCCACCTCTCAGCTCCCTTCATACCAAATCATACTCCCTTTTCTTCTCCCCTTATTTTTGTCTAATTCCTAATTATCCAGTATGCCCTTGACCATCTAACATTCTCACTCTACTATAGCCTTAATGTCCGCTTCGCACTACGCATTATAGCCTTAGTTGCTAATGCGCCAATAAAACCCAACAACAACCCGCTTCGCACTACCTGGTTCGGGAAAGCTGAGCTTCGTCCTTCTTCGTGGGTCAAAGGTTCTTTTTAGTGGGAGGTTGCCTTGTTGTTAACCGAGTAATTTACCCTTGACCACTTTCTAGAAACAAATTCCAATTTCTTGCCCCCCTTTCTTTTTTTTTTCCTTCTTAATGCTTTCACAGTAAGCTAAAGCTTACAGTTCATTTCCGAGATACACAATGATGTTTTAAGGCTAAATTGAGGGCAGGGGACAACTTTTTCTACTGAGAAAAAAAGCAGTTAAATAGGCAAAATTTTAATTTAGAAATCATAAAATCTAAATAGTAATACTTGGTCTATTTTTAAAATCAAATTTGAAAATTTCATCTCAAATATGACAAAAAAGGTCCAAATGACAAGTCATTGCCATTTGGATAATGTCCTAAAAATGAGCAAGATAGATCCCAGTGATTTTTAATTGAAACACCCTAGTGTTTCAATTAAGTGTGTGTTATAAATGTTAATTTGAAATGATAAAAAATGGCATGGTACACAAAATAAAAACACAAGCAAGGCCCAGAATTGTGACACTGCTTTTCTTTTGCTACAGAAAGAAACAGATGTGCATTCTGATAAGATTATATGTGCTTTCATAATTTTCATACTTTTATAAGTGTTTCTAAAAATAATTTGTTTCAATCTAATGTAATGTAGTAAAAATTGCAAAGCTGTACTTCTGAATTATTTGCTTGAATATTGGAATTTTTACTGGAGTAATTTAGTGTGCACAGGTAATTTCAAAGTTATTTGTTTCAGAAATGTACTTACAGTATAATAATTCACAGTCTCCAGAGGTTGTCTGAATATATGTGCTATCCTCCGACCAATCTATGTGAGTAATAAAACCAGAATGACCCTAAAAAACATTAAAATTATTTAGAGATATTACAAAAATAATTTAATTTGCAACAAGTAGTGATTATAGGAAAAATTTCGTTATTGATATCATTTTGTGGTGCGCTCTCTCTCTCTCTCTCTCTCTCTTTTTAAAAATTGATAGGTTATATTGTGTAACAAAGTTTAAAAAATTTTCTGTTTATCTTCATTTTTTGCCGTTTCTAGGCATGCTGATTATGAGAATGTCATTAATATTTTTTACTGTATCCCTAGCTTTTCCAGAAATAAAAAAAAAAAAAAAAAAATCAAATTTGCATGTAAATGCAATATATCTGTGATTATTATCAAGTTTATCTAACTGAAAAAAGAACACCTTCCTTTACCAAAGAAAACTCCATAAATCAATCTCAGAACAGCAAATAAATCATGAGTATAATTGTATACATATATCTGTAACATTAGTCACTTTAGTCAAAAGTGAACATTTGTCTGTTTTTCTTTTCTGATCATCTTGAACGAAATACAAGTCACCTAATCATAGCAGCCACATCCAGCTTTCCTTGATACCTCTTCTTCATTGCTTGAATGGCCTGATGGAAATATTCTCTATGCTCTTCACTCATGTTGTCCAAATTTTGTCTAAAAAAAAAAGTCCAACAGTTTAGCTTTAGGGACATTTTATAATCTAGTCTACAGTACTAATCAAATTTTCAATCAGTTATTTATAGCTTCCATGTTTTCTGTTACCCAGACATCTGTGCACTACTGGCTTAAATGCTAGCCAAAGATTTTTTTTCAGTGGCAATCATTCTGTCTTCCAATTCTTTAGATGTCAGCCTCTCCTTAACTCATGGTCCAATGAACATACTACCTTTTACTTTTTTGCTTTAGATAATTTTGGGAACATTATGCTGAAAGGCATCATATTGAGTAAATTGCTTCACTGGCCCTTTACTGCCCCCATCAGCTGATTGTAAAGCAATAGCAGCAAGAACTTGTTTGTCTATTCAGATAAGAGCATTGTTAATGCCCAACAAGCCATTCTCTTCTGATATAGCACTGGCCTACTCGTCTGCTTTCCTTGTAGACAAAGGAAACAGTGATACTTAGTATAATCATCCTGCAATTAAAGAAGGAAGCCTAGCATCTCAAAGTCACCATTTGCAAGCTTTTCTTTCAAATACCTCATATTTTCATAAGCTTCCTTGACATGAACTGAGCGAGCTATAAGAATCAATCGCAGTCTAGTGAACTGCAATTAATGGCAATTTCTTCAAAAAAGGACCAATCACATTTGAACACCAGCACAGAGAATCATCAACTATGTAGAAATATGCAATAAGTTGCCTTTTCTTGTAATTTTACTGAATCCAAGCTGCAAGATGTCTTGCAGGTAGAAATTGGTAAATTGCATTCTTCTATATAATGTGCATTGGGTCCTTGAGATCAAAGTCCCTAGCTAAATCATTTATTTCTCACTGATCATAAAACGTGAATATTTGTTTGAGAGTACTTTGTTGAAATCCCAATTATCTTTGTCACAGTGAGCCTTCCACTTATCTGAGGTCTCTGTAATGAAGGTAAACTGGGAATTAGCAAGTATTTATTGTGTGATACTGGGACAATAGAAGACATTTCAAATTTTGAGAAACTGTAAAAGGCACTGATATATAGCAGTAGCACAAGAGAAGTGAGATGCCCATGATCTGCATGATCACCCACAGTCATTTTAAAATATTCTTCATGTGCACTGAAAAACCACTAATATCTGAAATCCTGCTTGACTTGCTTTGGAACAATGCAGATCTGTAGACAAATGGAAGTTGGAAATGGCCAGCCAACTACTGAAACCCTACATCAACCACTTGGTAAATGTGAGAGTTCAGCAGTACACATTTCAGATGACTCAATGGTTTGAGCCTGTATAACTGCTAAATATGGTAATGTTCTTGTATTGCCTATCTGTTAAACTCCACTAACCCTATGTGGCCATTTTTGAATATAAACAAAAAATTTACTATTTATTTACAACCATCAAGGTTGTAAATAAAACAGCAGTGAATTCATAATTCCTTGTGGTTCTTGATAAGATAGGCTGTAGCAGAATTCCTGCTTTATAATTTTATTTTTTCAGACTAATTTTTATTTAACAAATTATACATATTCTGAAAGAACAAGCTGCAGAAGTTACAAAATTATTTCTGTAAGTGCTTTTCAGACTACTGATTCTAACTCCAAAAAACTGCAAGGCATAAAATGTACAACTACATCAACTACATTTATTATTATTTATCATTTAGGTTCATAGTATATATATAGTATACTAATGAAAAGAAAATATTCATTATAATAATTCATAAGTAATTGAATTATGAATTTACAAAGGTTGAGATGCAAAAATCAGCTTGCATGACCAAAAGGTTACAAAAAAAAAAAAAAAAACAACTATGACGACATTTCAGAATTTCACTGCATGTAATATTATTAACCAAGAAAGATAAAAAATTATAAATAAATAAAAAATATTAGTATTGGTAGTGAAAAATGATGCAAGGAGCTTATAGAGCATCAGTCAAAAAAAAATCCTACATCACCTATCCACCCCCTCTAATAATCTGTCTAATTCCTCCTTAAATTTATTTAAAACTACCCACTTTGACAACACCAGAAGTTTGTTCCAACAATCAAGTA
Source organism: Mastigoproctus giganteus (assembly GCF_048544385.1). Lineage (NCBI taxonomy): Eukaryota > Metazoa > Arthropoda > Arachnida > Uropygi > Thelyphonidae > Mastigoproctus > Mastigoproctus giganteus. The sequence goes on along the minus strand of NC_143580.1, from coordinate 163,852,112 downwards.
CCTCTGGCTAAAAGTAAAATCTGCACATTTACCCTGCAATCATCCTTCCTCAATAATTTATGTCCCTTTATATGTGTGTTGTCTGAGCAAGAGTAAGGATATCACTGACAATCCATTCAAAGCCTTAAACACAATTAGATTTCCCTGCAGCTGCCTAGTTTTCAGATGCTGCAATTTGTAGAACTAAAGTTTTTCTTGGTAAGAGTACCCATATAGCTTATAAATGATATATATATTCATGTTACAGCTTTATATGCTTTTAACATTGGGATATATCATATACTGTGCTTGGCACAAAATGCCAGACACTTCAAAAGTAAATAATTTACCTTCCAAGTGCCTTCAAATAAATTACCTCCATGGGTAGATGAGGTGGTCTCAGACAGTTCTTAAATTCTGTACAGTGGGATCAACTGACGATGTTACCAACAGTAAATTCTAAGTGGGAAGCATTCAAGCATTCATTTTCATACCTATTAAAAAATATTGTTCAAGGTTTAGGCCTAAATGGTTATCAAATGAACAAATGAGACTCTTAACAGAGAATAAAAATGCATGGGATGCATATAAATTATCAAGTGACTCAGAAGCCTATGGCAGATATAAGCTAGTCTGTAATCAGATCACAAAGGAGGTTAGATAGGCGAAGGGAGATTACGAGAAATCTTTGGCAAAAGATGCTAAGAAAAACAGCAAGGATTTCTTTACTTATATAAACTCTAAAAGGAAGGGGATAAATCTGATTGGCCCACTGGATATCGATGGTTCAACTGTTGATGATCCTGCTCAGGTGGCTAACAAACTAAATGAGCATTTTGCATCTACATTTACACATGAGGAGTTATTCAGGGAGGGGAATTCCAAAGGGAATTAAACTCTGGCAGTGAGCTAGATGATTTTGTAATAACTGAGAGGAAAGTGGAGGAGAAATTATTGAAGATAAACATAAAAAAGGCACCCAGGGTAGATGGGATCTATCCAGTTATATTAAAGGAGGCAGCAAAGGAAGTAAGCAAACCCTTAGCCATAATTATGAGAGCTTCTTTGGACTCAGGGGAGGTCCCCACGGACTGGAGATGTGCAAATGTATCCCCAATTCATAAAAGGGGGATCGAAGGGTGACACGAGTAATTAACAGACCAGTTAGTTTAACTTCTGTTCCAGGTAAAATAATGGAGTCACTGGTTAAAGATGCATTGCAGGATCATCTAGACAAGACTGCAGCAATAATTCAGACACAGCTTGTCTGACAAATTTGATAGGATATTATGATGTGGTTACAAAGGAACTGGATGCAAAAAATAATTTTGATATCATATATTTGGATTTCAGGAAAGCTTTTGACACTGTTGCGCATGGAAGACTATTGTACAAATTGGAGCAGAATGGTATTAAGGGTAAGTTGCTACAATGGATAAAAGGATGGGTGGGTGGGAGAAGACAGAGGGTGGTAATTAATGGGTGCTGCTCTTCGTAGACTAATGTTATTAGTGGAGTCCCACAGGGTTCGGTTTTGGGTCCCCTATTGTTTTGTATATTTATCAATGATACTGATTAAGGTATATCCGGCTTAGTGTCGAAGTTTGCAGATGATACAAAGGTTGGCAGGGTGACAGTAATGGCAGTGTGCTACTGCAACGGGATCTAGATAATTTTGGCAGATGGGCTAAGAAGTAGCAACTGAAGTTTAACCTTGACAAATGCAAAGTACTGCATATGGGTAGAAGTAACCCCAGAGAAACGTGTGTGTGTGTGTGTGTTATGGGGGTTTAATGGCGCATAAGCTGCTGTGGCTATAATGCGCCTATTCACATGAAAATGCTAAACACAAAATTTAAGCATAGCTAAAAACATAATTTAGGCATAACAGCTTGGTTGCGTTTACAGAGATACTTTAGAATTTATCATAAAGTCCAATTATTTTCAGATAAGAGAAAAACTCGTTGATGTTTGCATCATCTCCAATAATATGTTGCAATGTCATTGGTTCTCGTAGATTTCTCAGGGAACAGAGGACGGATGTTCTGTCCTGTTGATATTGAGGGCAGTCTATCAGAATATGTTTTACTGTTAAATTTTCTGAACAGTATGGACATTGAGGAGGATCTTCGCCTCTGAGCAGATGGAGGTGGGTCAGATATGTGTGTCCAATACGTGCCCGTGCAAGAACCACTTCTTCTCTTCGCACTGTTTTGGTGCTAGAGCGCCAATGCTTTGGATCCTGTTTCAACTGATAGAGTTTATTATTCTTTTGTGTGTGCCATAGCTCTTTCCACTTCGCGAAACCTGCTGTTCGTATGATGTGACAGTAGTCAGAGGCTGGAACCGGACTGGAGGTTAAATCAAAGGTTGACGGATTTTTAGCATTTTCATCAGCAAGTTCGTTACCCTTTATCCCCGAATGTGCTGGGATCCAGCAAAAGGTCACTGATTGATGACGTTCTTCAATTTGTAATAGGAGTCTTCCGATTTGATTTAACACAGGATGAGCCTTGTAGGAGGAGTTTTGCATTGCAGTTATTGAGCTGAGAGAGTCTGTGTATACAACATATTTTACAGATGGGTTGAGATTCAGGTTTTCTAAAGCTAATTTTATTGCATGAAGTTCTGCGGAGAAGCTGCTGTACTCAGGTGGAAGGGCAGCTGAGATGATAGTAGAGGGAAATACTGCCGCTGCTCCAACGGCTGAATGTGATTTGGAGCCATCAGTATATATGGGCAAAAAATCAACGTATTTCTGAATATGGCTTGCATGGAGTTGCTTCATATTGAGTGTTGGTAGACGATTCTTTCCCCATTTGTCAAGATAAGTATCGAAATATAACTGAGGAGGCGGAATCCATGGCGGTTGGGAGTAATTCATTAAATGTTGCCTGTTGAAAATCTGAACATTCCAACTCTGCATTAACTCAATGAGGCGTAAGCCTGCTGGTCTTATTTTACTGGGTTTATTTCTATAGAGGTTTTGAAGTGGTGGATTAAAGAGGTATGGCTGAACAGGATGATGACCACAATTTTGTATTCGGGCTACGTACTTTAGAAGCAGCGTTTTTCTGCGGAGGTGAAGGGGGGGCTCATCAGCTTCAATGTACAAGCTATGAGTAGGAGATGTCCTGAAAGCACCAAGTGCAATCCGCAATGCGCTATGCTGTATAGGATCCAGCCATTTCAATGTACTCTTACGGGCGGAATCATAAAGAGGAGCACCATAATCCAATCGGGATCTGATCAATGCTCTATATAAGAGCAACAAAGATGTACGATCTGCTCCCCAAGACAAGGCAGATAAAGCTCTTAGTATGTTCAGCTTTTTGAGGCAGGATATACGCACAGATTTAATGTGCTCAAGGAAATTCAGTTTCCTGTCAAGGATTAAGCCCAAGAATTTGATGCTGTTAGTCACTGGAACAGTAAAGTTTTGCATCTGAAGTTCGGGATCTGTATGCATTTTCCGTTGATTACAAAAGTGGATTGCAACAGTTTTCTGCTGTGATAGATGATAGCCATTTAACTCTGCCCACCTTTGGATTTTATTTAAACATATCTGCAGCTGCCGTTCAATGGATCTCATATTCAGAGAATGGCAAGAAATAGAGAGATCATCGGCATAAAGGTAGGTCTCAACAGTATTTGGAAGATCTTTTGTGATGGAATCGATTCTTAGGGCAAACAGGGTTGCACTAAGTATGGACCCTTGTGGCACTCCTTCTTCCTGTAAAAATGTCATAGAAAGCGAGTTGCGGTATTGAACTTGGAACGAACGAGTCCTGAGAAAGTTCCTGATGAATATAGGAAGGTTGCCTCGTAGACCTAGAGCATGGAGGTCACTGAGAATGCCACGACGCCAGGTAGTATCAAATGCCTTTTCTATGTCTATGGAAACCATAACAAGATGTTCGTTTTTCACAAAGGCATTACGAATTGCAAACTCAGCTTTGATCATGAGATCTAAGGAGGACCTGTTCTTTCGAAAGCCATGCTGATTATTGCTAATTAGTTGTTGCGTTTCGATGATCCAAACAAGGCGATTATGGATCATTTTTTCAAGTAATTTACCGAGGCAACTGGATAGAGAAATAGGTCTATAACTGTTAGGACTGGTAGGATCTTTACCGGGTTTCAAAAAGGCAAGAACTGTGGCATGATGCCAAGAGCTGGGATAAATGTTTTCCATAAATATCCGGTTATAATAGACCAGCAGTATTTGTAAATTTCTCTCACCAAGGTGTTGTAACATAATGTAAGAGATTCCATCTGGTCCAGCGGCACTGTTGCGTGTTGTTTTAATGACATGTATAAGTTCATGATATTGCAGAGGCTGATTATATGGAAAGAAAACTGAAGTTCGAAAGTTGATGGCTCGTTGTTCAGTCTGGGTCTTTATTTTCTGGAAATCCGGAGAATAATTTGATGCCGCAGAAACTTCGGCAAAAGTTTTAGCCAAGGCATTTGCAATGTCTTGAGGAGCAGATAGTTCTTGCCCATTCCATGAAAGAATTGGTGAAGGGGTGGTTGGAAATTTTCCAGAAATCTGCCTGATTTTCTTCCATATTAACCTGGAGTTAGTGTTTCTGTTTATGGTGGATGCAAACCGAATCCAAGAATTCTTCTTTGCTTCTCTTTGAGTGCGACGTGCTTTTGCTCTTAGTTTCTTGTAATTGATAAGATTAGCTGTGGTTGGGGATCTACGAAATAAATTCCACGCTTTATTTTTTAACTTCTTAGCTATTGTGCATTCTTGATTCCACCAATAGTTAAGGTGCCGTCGGGACTGGGGATTCGACAATGGAATCGAACATTTAGCTGCAGATATTATATGTGAAGTGATATACTCTGTGGCTTCATCTATCGACTGTGTTTGTATATATTGTTCATCCAGGGTGACAACTGATTGAAATTTGACCCAGTTGGCTTGAGAGAACTTCCATTTCCTGCAGGGTATGATTAATGGTGGTTGTGCAGTGAGCAGGTCGCAAATAATCGGAAAATGGTCGCTGCCCATGGGATCGTCTATAACAGACCATTCTATAATTGGATACAGAATCGGGGAACATATTGATAGATCGATTGCAGAGGTTTGTCCAGTTGGTAGTTGTATGTGAGTAGGCGCACCAGTATTAAGAACAGTAAGGTTTTCCTTATCCAGAAAGGTTTCAATTAAGCGGCCATGGATATCTAATTTTGTCGATCCCCATAAGGGATTGTGGCCATTGAAATCACCCAAGAGACAGACAGGGGGTTCTAGTTGCATTAGCAGGTTTTCAAGGTCTTGGTAAGAGAAGGTATGACTTGGTGGGAGATAGACTGATACCAGTGTTAAAGCAATCTGGGTTATCAAACGTACGGCGACAACTTCAATTGTAGTTTGCAAAAAAATTTGCTTGGTCGGGATATTTGAGCTGACTAAGATGGCCACACCCCCACGGGCAGTATTTGAATTATTACGATCGTGCCGATAGATTACATAGTTCTTTATGTTGGTGGAAATTTGCGGAGTTAGATAGGTTTCCTGTAGGCAGAAACCAACTGGAGAGTAGCGGTTAATTAAGACTTGAATATCGTTAAGGTTGCTACGAAATCCTCTACAATTCCATTGTAGAATGTAAGGCATTACTGATGTTTAGTAGAAGAAGCTGCTTCTGACTGTTTTTTTAATGTGACTGTCTTGTGACGTTCAGGCCTTGGTTTATCTTTTTTTGGGAATAATGGTCGACCGGTGTCCATTTCTTCTTCCGCATATATTTCTAAGATCGGTTCTTCCTGTCTGGATGAGTCAATAGTATCCATAGACGTTTCTTGGATATTCTTTTTTAAATTTGAGTTGCGATTATTCGGTATAGAAGAAATCACTGGGGAAGGAGAAGAAGTTGTAGCTGGTACTGTAAGTGCAGTATTACTTGCCTGGTTCAACTGTTTCGGGACATTGGACTGTTGCTGAGAGAGAACAGTCCGAGCCCAGTCAGAGATTGAGGTGGTAGAAGGGACTGTAACATCAGTTTGAGTGGCTACTGATTGATATTTTTGCGTAATATTGGCGTACGTACGTTTATTCATACTGGGAGCAATTAATTTCCGTGCTTCCTGAAAGCTCACTTTATTTTCAATCTTATATTTAACGATTTGCTTTTCAGTTTTCCATCTATCGCACGTCCTTGAGTAGGCAGGATGGTTTCCCTTACAGTTGGGACAAGTCATTTCTTTTGCCAAGCAGTCAGTTTGGGTGTGGTCAGCGGACCCACAATTAGGACAAACCTGGTTTCCTCTGCATGCCGTTTGAGAGTGGCCATACTTCTGGCACTTAAAACATCTCAATGGGTTAGGTATATATGGTCTAATGCGGCAGAGTAGGTAGCCTGCTTTTATCGATGGTGGTAGATTTGGCGTGTTAAAAGTTAGAATAATATTCCTTGTAGGTGTGAGTATATTTTCTCTTTTCACCATAATTCTTTTCACAGCAGTGACATTTTGATCTTGAAGCTCTTGTGTTAACTCCTCCTCCGTGACATTCAATAGATCCCAGCTGGATATAACACCCTTAGATGTATTTAGGGTGGCATGGGGAGAAACCTTTACTGGAATTCCAGCAAAACTTGTAAGTTTTAGCAGTTTCTCTGAATGTCTACTGTTCGCTGTTTCCAATAGCAGGTCGCCTGATTGTAATCTCCTGACTGTCTTAGGAGATCCTGCCAAACTTTCCAGTTGTTTCTGGATAAGGAACGGAGAGAGCTTACTGAGAGGCTGATCTGCAAGAGAGTGCATTATAAGAAATGCAGGACAATTTGTCGCTGAGGAAGTGGTTTTCAACCTCTTGGGTTGCGACGTATTATGGTCAGGGTCTAACTCTGGCCGAGAGCTTGTCGGCTCGAGAGGCGGAAAGGCATGTTGATCCATGTTTGCTCCTTTTAGTCCTTGGCAGATGAGCTTTTCTGCCAAGACTTCCGGCCCCGCCACGAGGAGGCAGGAGCAGTGCCCGGTGTGACCAAGCGTAGAGTATTAAGTGTTAGTAAAAGAAGTATGAAAAATAAAGAAAGGTAGCTTTTCTTTCTTGCTCTGTACAAGTACTTTTTGTGACAGTAGCTGATATAAAAAATAAATTTCTTAAGGGCAGTAACTTAATATAACTTTAAATCGCTTTTATATAATCACTTTTTAAGCACAGAGAAAACGCTCGATCACATTCGCTTGGCACCCGGGGCCCCAGAGAAACGTACCAACTGTGTAGTACTACACTTAAGGTGGTAGAATATGAAAAAGACCTGGGAGTAATTGTGCAGTCAGATATGAAGTTTTCTTAGCAATGCAGACAGGCTGCCAGGGCAGGTCATGGGGTTTTGTCAATGATATATAGGAATTTTGCTAGCAGGGAGGAGGTGATTGTCCCTCTGTATAAGGCAATGGTCAGGCCACACCTTGAGTATTGCATACAGGTCTGGAGGCCTCATTTTAGGAAGGATGCAGATTTGCTTCAGCATGTACAGAGAAGGACAACAAGATTGGTGAGGGGAATGAAGGGATCCTCTTACCAAGAGAGGCGTAAGTTCTGCAAATTGCAATGGCTGGAGACTAGGCACCTGCAAGGTGATCTGATTGAGGTGTATAAGGTCTTGAATGGGTTAAAGCACACTGAATTCTGATGGGATCCTTCCACTTGTTCAGATTGCCAACTTAAGGGGGCATAAATTCAAATTAAAAAAAGACAGATGTAGAATAGATGTGCGGAAATTTGCCTTTAGCCAGCGGGTGGTTAATTGCTGGAACAAACTTCCATCTGTCGTTGTGGAAGTCGATAGGTTAAATAAATTTAAGGAGGAACTGGACAGGCATCTGGAGGGAATGGTGTGATTTTTTTTTTTTTTTTTTTTTTTTTTTTATATTTGGCTGATGTTGCATAAGCTCATACACTTGCTTTCTTGCATCACATGTCACTACTACTACTACTCACAGTTGGGGAAATTGAGGTTAGCTAAGCACTTACCTGCGCAAGGAGAAAAACACATAGGTTCTTTATTTTATTTTTCATAAATTTTATTACTATTTATTTTTGTATAGTTATTTTTATTTAATTATTTATTTTATTTTATGGCCAATTCAGCAAGAGTCTGTGGCTTCCTTACACTATATGGCTAATACTAAACAGAAATGTGTCTGAATATAGAATCAATCAACACATTCATTGAAAAATATACAATTCAACATGTTCATTGAAAATATACTATGTATATTTTCAATGAACATGTTTACTGTGTAAGACAATACTAAGCTGTGTGCGTGCGTGTGTGTGAGCACACGCTTGTGCTAACCGAAAAGCAAATAAGGCATCAATATATTTTCTGTAAATTGTGTGTATTCTGTGATAAATTTTCCTGTCTGCTGAAAACTGGAACTTGAAAAAGCAAAGTTACCAGGAGGGTAAAAAACCAAGTGACCCTCATTAAAATTGATTAACTCCCTAATTCATTTCACAAATATACGTGGTCTCAATTCTAATCTCAACGATGTCCATTTCCACTTGCAGTCTGCCAAACCCCATGTACTTTTTCTGACAGAATCTCAGTTATCGGTTGATTCAACAACTGCTCATCTCAGATGCCCAAATTATTCACTGTATGATTCCTTTCGCATCAAATGTGGTACTTGTGCATATGTCTGTTCTGATATTCCCTGTCAGAGACTTGGCAATTTGGAATCTCCTCTCTTTGATCTTCTCTGACTTAAAATCTCTCTACCTCATTGTGTCAAATTCATCTGTTGTCTCTACCGTTCTCCCCACTCCACTAATCACTTGGAGCTCTTTGACCTTCCTCTCTTTGCAACTTGACTTTCTCCAGTCCAACTTTCCTTGTTGTTGTTGTTTGGTTGGTTTTTAGGAGCATTAGCAACTAAGGCCATATTGCTCTGGGATATGCGGTGGTCATTCCCTGACCTTTCTGCATCCTCCATATTTGGTGGTCACGGGCTCGAACCCCGGTCTAATCAAGAAGCGTGTGCTACGCACTGCTGCTCCTGCCCACCTGGCTATGGAGGCGCCTCCAACTTTCCTAACAGTGAGGTAATTTTCCTTGGTGATTTTAATGTTCACAAAAACTCCAGCTGGCTTCCATTTTCTAGTCACACTGACCCAGAAGGTCAAGATGCTGAGGCTTTTGCAATTACTAATGACCTAGCACAGACTGTTCATTAACCTACAAGAATACCGGACAATCCTAATCATACAGCCAATACGCTTGATCTTTTTCTCACAAACAATCCTAAGTACATGGTCAAAGTGAGAGGTCCTTTAGGCACTTCAGATCACAACTTGGTGATTGTCTCTTCTCCAATGGAACCTTTATCTCATGGCTATTCACAACCTCATCTTGTTTGGCATTACAAGAATGCGTGTGATTTGTGATTTGGTTTTTAGGAGCATTAGCAACTAAGGCCATATTGCTCCGGGATATGCGGGGGTCATTCCCAGACCTTTTCCGCATCCTCCGTATTTGGTGGTGACAGGCTCGAACCCCGGTTTAATCAAGAAGCGTGTGCTACGCACTGCTGCTCCTTCCCACCTGGCTACGGAGGCGCCTCATTACAAGAATGCAAAATGGGATGACCTGCGAGACTTCTTTTCCTTGGTCAGATTACTGTTTCAAAACTTCAGATGTAAACGTTTGCTCAGATCGTGTCAGTGAAATTATTCTTGCAGGAATGGAATTCTTTATCCCACACTCCACTTTAAAATCTCGTCCTTTATCTAAACCTTGGTTTTCCAATAAATGTGCTAAGGCTGTTCACAAGAGAAGAATGTTGCATATCGTAATTGGCTTGTTTCTAATTCTTCAGTTTCATTTTCTGCCTACATCAAAGCTCGCAACAATTGTAAAGCAGTTATTAATCAGTCAAAACTAGAGTTTGAACAGGCTAAGAGTAGAAAACTTGCTACTTGCCCTAATGGTAGCCGAGCTTTCTGGTCTCTTGCCAAAGCTATTGGCCGCAACTTTTGTCCATCTCTGCTCCCACCTCTGTCCAAACCAGATGGTTCTGTTGTCACTTCGGCCAAGGATAAAGCTGACCTGCTAGCATCCCATTTTTCTTCCAGCTCATGTATTAATGATCTTGGTAAAACATCTCCCACCATTCCCAACACGCTCCATTCAATGCCTCGTGTGGTCTTCTGTCAAAAGGATATCAGAAGGATTTTGATGAATCTTGATGCTAAGAAAGCTCCAGGTCCTGATGGTATTTCTCCACTTGTTCTCAAAACCTGTGCTCCTGAACTTACTCCTATTCTTTGCCGCCTTTTTTCACTTTCTTATTCCAAAAGTTTTTTTTTTTTTTTTTTGGCTGATGCTATATCAGCTTGCTTTCTTGCATCATGTGCCTTTCCTAATGTTAGTGTTAAAATGTGTGTTATAAAATGGTTATTTTGAATTTTTGTGGAGTAATAAAAAAATATATAAAACATAACAAATCTATTTTGAAATTTTAAACTAATAAGAAGTTCAGCATAAAATTCCTGTTACAATGTTTGCTCACATACCGAACATCGACCAATCCTGTTATACTTTTTACTGTCATCATCAACTTGATATATGTAGATATAAGAATCATGAGAACCAAGAGCCAAGAAGCGTCCATCTGTAAAGGAAAACAGTATTGTTTAATTATTGATAATTATTACAACAGCAGTTATCTGTCAACATTATATGGAGGATTTATTTTAATACGAGTAAGATAAATTTTAATACCTTTAAAACAACACACCATATTTACATGTGTAGCTGTCACCTTTGCAATGATGACTGTACCCTGATTTTATACTATAAAAATATGTTGATTTCCAAATTTTCCACATAAGTCGACTTAAGTCAATGTTCTGCTAATTTTTAATTCACGTATCATATTGTGTTTAGCATTAGCATACGCATATGATGCAAGAAACCAAGCTTATGCAGCATCAGCAAAAAAAAAAAAAAAAAAGCTCCCATTTCACCCCTCTGTTCATTCCAAATATCTGTCCAGCTCAGCCTTAAATTTATTTAGGCTATCAACTTCAACAACAAATGATAAAAATTCCTGTATTTAATTGACAAGACACCATGAATCTGCACTGCTCAGAAAACTTCAGTTACCCCTAGGTCCTTTTCATTCTTTACCACTGTCAGTGTAGTATCACAGAGTTCATGTGTTACTCTGGGGTTACTGCTTCCCATATGTAGTACTTTACATTTTTCATTGTTAAATTTCATTTGCCACTTCTCAGTCCATCTGCTCAACTTTTCTAGATCCTGTTGCAGCAGCGTACTGTCATTAGTGTCCTTAACAACCCTGCCAACCTTCGTATCGTCTGCAAACTTGTACATTAAGCCTGATATACCATCATCACATCATATCATTTATAATACAGAAAACAACAATGGACCCAACTAATAACATTAGTCCATGATGAGCAGTGTCCATTGATTACCACTCTCTCTCTTCTCCCACTCAACTATCCCTTTATCCATAGCAATTTGCCTCCAATGGCCACACTGCTCCAATTTGTTCAGCAGTCTTCCATGTGCAATAGTATCAAAAGCCTTTCTAAGATCCAAATATATGATATCAAAGTTATTCCCTGCATCCAGTTCCTTTGTGACCACATCATAGTATCCAATCAAATTGGTCACACAAGACTTTCCTTTAACAAAACCATGCTGTGTCTGAGCTATAACTGAAGTCTTGTCTAGATGATCCTGCAGTGCTTCTTTAACCAGTGCCTCCATTAATTTTCCTGGAACAGAAGTTAAACTAACAAGTCTATAATTATTTGTGTCACCTTTTGATCCTACTTTGTGAATTGGGGTCACATTTGCACATCTCCAGTCCATGGGTACCTTCCCCGAATCCAAAAAAGCTCTCATAATTATGGCTAAGGGTTTGCTTACTTCCTTTGCTGCCTCCTTTAATATAACTGGATAGATCCCATCCACCCCAGGTGCCTTTTTTATGTTTGTCTTCAACAATTTCTCCTCCATTTCCTCTCAGTTATTACAAAGTCATCTAGCTCACTGCCAGAGTTTAATTCGCTCTGGCATTCCCCTCCCTGAATAACTCCTCATGTGTAAATGTAGATGCAAAAGACTCATTTAGTTTGTTAGCCACCTGAGCAGGATCATCAACAGTTGAACCATCAATATCCAGTGGACCAATCTGATTCATCCCGTTCCTTCTAGAGCAGCGGTTCTCAAACTTTCTGAGCCCACGCCTCCCTTGACCTGTAAAATTTTGCCCGTGCCCCCCCCTTGAAGTAAAGCATCTATAATTGTGCAATTTCTTATTTTTAATATGTTAATACAATAATTATTAATACTAACTACATGAAATAATAAGCATCTGTAGTTCTAAATTACTAATGATTATGATTTGAATTACTAATGATTTGAACCATGCAGCTAATACTATACTATGCAATCTACCTATATATATGTCATACATAGTACACACTAAATTATATACAGGGTGATTCACTACCAGTGCGACAAACTTGCAGGAGGTGTAGGGGGCACAAAGACGAATCGGAATCACATAGCATTGTAGGGTCCGAAATGCCTTCATCATGAGGTAGAGGACGTTGAACGGGAGGTCCCGTGAACAGCGATCCCGTTGGAAGTCAGCATTTGCGAACCATTTCTGTTGAAGAAACCAAGTAGCAAAAGTCCTCCGGAGTGGATAATCTGCAGGCTCCAATAATTGGACGTGTTGCAGATGGTATGAACTCATTTGGTTTATTGACAGTATCCTCCATACAGTGGATTGGGAAATACCCAATCGTTGGCCTATCGCTCGAGTACTCTTACTCGGATTGCCTTCTGCAAGATGTAGGACATTCTCCTCATTGTCTGGCGTCCTCGTCGTTCGCTCTCGATTCATTGTACCTCTCATGAAACAACCAGTCTCACATAACCTCATCATATGATTAAAATCGTATGATGAGGAGCACGCCTGTGCGGGAAATGATCCTGGTACAAGCGCAGAGCAGTGCGCCCGTTACAGTCCGCAGCTCCATACGCAAGGTGCATGTTGGCCAGTTCAACGTTTGAATACTCGTCCATCCTACTGCCTCGGGAACCGGTTCGCAAATGCTGACTTCCAGCGGGATCGCTATTCACGCGACCTCCCGTTCAACGTTCTCTACCTTATGACGAAGCCATTTCGGACCCTGCAATGCTATGTGATTCTGATTCGTCTTTGTGCCCCCTACACCTCCTGCAAGTTTGTCGAACTGGTAGCGAATCACCCTGTATATTACATTACATCATATCAATCATTTCAGCAAAATATAATATTTGTTTTCGTAGCCTAGTGGTCAGGCGCACGGGTGCATAAGTACACGTTGCCTTGAGTGGCCGGGGTTCAAGTCCGTGACTGCTGAATACGGTGCTGTTTCTTGTATTCTCTCTATGTTGTGAACTCCTCTGACCGTTTGGTCGTCCCTGAGCATAAACAGAAAATTTTTTTTTTTTATGTATATTTGTTTTCCAAATAAATGTTTATATCGAAGTTTGAGTGAGATAGGTGGCAGTAAATTCTTTAAAAAATAGGTTATAAAATTTAATGTTATGTTATGAAAGTTTATTTATATATATATATATTGTTACGAAAATTACATTTCTGTTAAACTTTTCGCGCCTCCTTTTGCACTAGTCTGTGCCTCCCAGTTTGGAAATCGCTGTTCTAGAGTTTACATACGTAAAGAACTCTTTGTTATTTTTCTTTGCATCCTTGCCAAAGATTTCTCATAATCTGCTATTGCCTGCCTAATCTCCTTTGTGACTTGGTTACAGATCAGCTTATATCTATCATAGGCTTCCATGTCACAGATTAATTTATATGTATCCCATGCATTTTTCTTCTCTGCCATATGTCTCATTAGTTCATCTGACATCCATTTAGGCCTAAACCTTGAACAATATTTCTTAGTTGATATGTAAAGCCTAGGTAGCTTCCAAGGTAAGTTCTTTGAATGTTTCTCATTTTGAATTTGCTGTTGCTAACATCATCAGTTGGTCCAACCATATAGAATTTAAATACTGTCTCAGACCACCGTAGTCACCTTTATGAAAGCAAAAACCCTTCCCTTTACCCCTGATGATAGTTACCTCTTTGAGTAAATCCCACTTCAGCACACTGTGATCACCGCCACCTAGTGTTTCCTTTATCTGCAGATTCTTAATGCATGAAGAATCACTACTGATAATCAGATCAAGAGTATTACTCCCTCTAGTTGCCTCTTGAACATGCTGATGTTGAAAACAATCATCCAATAAATCCACAAAAGCCTTGGTTAGTGTGTGAGTGACCAACCCACAAATTCCAGTCAATATCTGGGAAATTAAAATCCCCCATTATAAGACTCTCTGATTTACTGGCCCACTATTTCGCTGTACAATTTCTTATTATACTCATCACAGTCATTAGGCCTATAACACACTCCTACTCTCAATTTTGATCTCCCAATGCTTATGTCACACCAAACTGACTCGACACTGCACTGTCTAGCAATGTCGACTGGCTTCACTTCCTTGAATTTTATGCGTTTCTTAACTAATAGCATAATTGCTCCACCCTTCCTATCCTGTCTATCCTTTCTGTACACATTGTACTCCCAAAATTCCAGTTCTGCATTCCTTATATCTGTGTGACACCACATCTTTGATATCCCAACAATATCTGCCTTTGATGTTTTGACCAACACCTAAAATTCATCAAATTTATTTACCAAACTCCTAGCATTGGTGTATATGCAAGTATACATGCACCTGTTCCTATTCTTAACTACCCTAACACAACCCATGTGTTTACTTGTGCTTCAGTGACTCCCTGCAGTCTCTGAAATACCCTGCATCTTGTTTTTCAGGCTGCTGCTCATTCCAATAGAAGCAGTGCAAAAATCACTTTCACCTCTGCCACTGGCTACTATTAATCTATTAGTCCTTGTATCCCCCAAGCTAGCAGTTTTCTGACCCATCTAACACTGCCATGATAGCATCAGCAAACATTCTTGCACCCTTTCTATTTAAGTGAATCCCATCTCAGCAGCAGTTTCTCCTGTTAACAAGTACAGACCAGGCTGAAAAAAATTCTACCCCTTGAGACTTGCATAGTCTTTCCAGGGCCAAATTGATTGACAAGGCTTTCATCATATACTTCCTCCTATCATGTCTGGGCAGAATTGCAGACACTTTCAAATTCAACCCTAATTCACGACAATACCTCAAATACAGCGTTTTTTCAACAGTTACTTGTACTTGTTAAGTAATTCCACCGGTTTCCTATGTCAACAATATCACCTTTTGTGCCCTTAAATGATGATATCCGCTCTACAACGTCATCAGCCTTTGCCCCTGGCAGACATACCCTGGTCCTGTTTCACCTATCCTTTTTAGGCGTCTCCGTAGCCAGGTGGGAAGGAGCAGCAGTGCGTATCACACGCTTCTTGATTAGACCGGGGTTCGAGCCCGTCACCACCAAATATGGAGGATGCGGAAAGGTCAAGGAATGACCACCGCATATTCCGGAGCAATATGGCCTTAGTTGCTAATGCTCCTAAAAACCAAACAACAACTATCCTTTTTACATACCATGTTCCCCGTTTCCCTGACAATGTTCTGTGTCTATCACTGAGGTTATTTTTAGTTCGGAAGGGATGTTACAGTGTAATGACATCCTATTCTTAGGTCCTTGAGGTTGTCACAGACATTCTCTCAGATATGCCAGACAAGCTGTACTTGCTACCTGGGAGTCTAAAACGCTGATGGAACTGATATTCGGGTGACACTCAAGTAAAGTGGACCCAATTTCGGCAAAGTCTGGATGGTCTGTGACAGCCAAATCCTCTGCTTGCACCCTCACGATGGTGGGACTGTTAGTAATTCTGGGTATAACCTCCATGCACGAGTACATGGTGGGTGACCATCCAGGTGTGAACCAACGTAAGCAGGGTTCGAGGTGTGGCGCCCACAACACAGGGAGGAATGCTTCCCCTTTTTGTTACCAGGCAGCAGTAGTTGGTAGATGACTCACATCAACCGGTGCAATACCACCACTTTGCTTATTGGAGGCTTGAAGTGGTGGAACCCATGTTTAGTCTCTATAGCCAAGTTCCGGTCAACTCTTCCTCATCTCTTCCATCATGCAGTATGATTGATAACTTTTGAGATTATGATGAATATCGTGGTGAGATCCAAATTTCCTTACATTTCAAGGGTATGGCTCTAAAACAGTGTTCGCAGGCCAGCTGCTAATTAGTACACCGGACCGAACCTATTGGTAATTCTCTAGGAAGCTTCCGGATCAACTAATGTATAATCTTGCTACCTCTACTCTGCCAGATAGTGACTGGAGGGAGTCCGAGTAGTGTGTATGCCGGGAACATTGTCGAGGAAATGTTATTTCAAGGATCTGGGTATATTCTTACCATGTGTATGCCATATCCAAAGATTTCATTACTTCATACAGCATGTCCCACCCACTTTTTCTTACTATTGAATACACCATGAATTGTCAAACTAATGGAGTAAGCTTATCTGCAAAAAGATCTAAACCTCTCAAGTTCATTTCACAAATATACGTGGTCTCAACGATGTCCATTTCCACTTGCAGTCTGCCAAACCCCATGTACTTTTTCTGACAGAATCTCAGTTATTGGTTGATTCAACTACTGTTCATCTCGGATGCTAAAATTATTGGCTGTATGATTCCTTTCACCTCAAAGGTGGTACTTGTGCATATGTAGATTCTGATATTCCGTGTCAGAGACTTGGCAATTTGGAATCTCCTCTCTTTGATCTTCTCTGGCTTAAAATCTCTCTACCTCATTGTGTCAAATTCATCTGTTGTCTCTACCGTTCTCCCAACTTCACTAATCACTTGGAGCACTTTAACTTCCTCTCTTTGCAACTTGTCTTTCTCCAGTCCAACTTTTCTAACAGTGAGGTAATTTTCCTTGGTGATTTCAATGTTCACAAACTCCAGCTGGGTTCCGTTTTCTAGCCACACTGACCCAACTGGTCGAGATGCGGAGGCTTTTGCAATTACTAATGACTTTACACAGATTGTTCATTTACCTACAAGAACACTGGACAATCCTAATCATACAGCCAACATGCTTGATCTTTTTCTCACAAACAACCCTTCTAACTACACAGTTGAAGTGAGAGGTCCTTTAGGCACTTCAGATCACAACTTGGTGATTGTCTCTTCTCCAATGGAGCTTTTATCTCATGGCTATTCACAACCTCGTCTTGTTTGGCATTACAAGAATGCAAAATGGGATGACCTGCGAGATTTCTTTACTTCTTTTCCTTAGTCGGATTGCTGTTTCAAAACTTCTGATGTCAACACTTGCTCAGATTGTGTCAATGAAATTATTCTTGCAGGAATGGAATCCTTTATCCCACACTCCACTTTAAAATCTCATCCTTTATCTAAACCTTGGTTTTCCAATAAATGTGCTAAGGCTATTCAAGAGAAGAATGTTGCATATTGTAATTGGCTTGTTTCTAATTCTTCAGTTTCATTTTCTGCCTACACCAAAGCTTGCAACAATTGTAAAGCAGTTATTAATAAGTCCAAACTAGATTTTGAACAGGCTATGAGTAGAAAACTTGCTTCTTGCCCTAATGGTACTCGAGCATTCTGGTCTCTTGCCAAAGCTATTGGTCGCAACTTTTGCCCATCTCTGCTCCCACCTCTGTGCAAATCAGATGGTCTGTTGTCACTTGAGCCCATGATAAAACTGACCTGCTAGCATGTCATTTTTCATCCAACTCATGTATTAATGACTTTGGTAAAACACCTCCCACCATTCCCAACACGCTCCATTCAATACCTCCTGTGGTCTTCCGTCAGAAGGATTTTGACGATTCTTGATGCTAAGAAAGCTCCAGGTCCTGATGGTATTTCTCCACTCGTTCTCAAAACCTGTGCTCCTGAACTTACTCCTATCTTTTGCAGCATTTTTTCACTTTCTTATTCCAAAGGTGTTTTTCCTTTTGCTTGGAAATTTGCTCATATCCAGCCAGTTCCTAAAAAGGGTGACAAATCCCTCCCATCCAATTATCGTCCCATTGCAATTACTTTTACTCTTTCTAAAGTAATGGAGAAATCAATTAACCGCCAACTCTTAAACTACCTAGAAACCTTCCGTCTGATCGATGATTGCCAGTATGGATTCCGTCAGTGTCGATCCACTGGTGATATTCTGGCTTATGTTACCCATTTATGGACTAATTCAATGGAAAGGTTCGGTGAAACACAAGTAGTTGCTCTTGACATCTCAAAGGCTTTCGATCGTGTTTGGCATAAAGGTCTTCTAAAAAAGCTTCCATTTTATGGTTTGCCAACTGTTTTTTGTAATTG
The DNA here is from genome assembly GCF_048544385.1 of Mastigoproctus giganteus. Lineage (NCBI taxonomy): Eukaryota > Metazoa > Arthropoda > Arachnida > Uropygi > Thelyphonidae > Mastigoproctus > Mastigoproctus giganteus. The sequence goes on along the minus strand of NC_143580.1, from coordinate 163,833,731 downwards.
GTTATCCAGTTTTCTCTCTGATCGCTCACCGAGGGTGATGGAAGATGGCTCTCTGTCTTCTAACTTCTCCACTAATGCCGGTGTTCCCCCCCAAGGTTCAGTTCTTTCCCCCACTCTCTTCCTCTTGTATATTAATGACCTTCTTCCATTGACTGGAAATCCTATCCATAGTTTTGCAGATGATAGCACATTGCATTCCACTTTCCATTTTGAGAAACTTTGTGCTGCTGAATCAGCTTCAACTTCTCGAAAATCTGCTACTAGTTCCTTAAATGCGGATATTCAGGTAAAACTCCAGTGAGGCAAAGATAACTTAGTTAATTTCAATCTTTCTAAAACTCAGTCTTGTCTTATATCTCGCAAAAACGATTCTTCTGCTCCTATGCTTATGTTTGGTGACACTCTGATTTCTAGGCAAAATGATATATCTCTTTTGGGGATTACCCTGACTTCTAATCTCTCTTGGCACAAGCACATTATAAATATTGCTTACTCTGCATCTAAAAAACTTGGTTTTCTCTTTCGCTCTCGTCGTTACTTTTCTTCCAAACAGCTGCTCACTGTGTATAAATTGCAAATCACCCTGCCATGGAATATTGTTCCCACATCTGGGGTGGTGCCCCCAAAACCTCTCTCAGGCTTCTTGATTCCATTCAGAAGAGAGCAATTAGATTAATTAATGATTTATCACTAACAAAGTCTCTCCACTCGCTGTCTCATAGACACTGTTTTTGCTGCATGCCTCTTCTATAGATATTTTCATGGGCACTGTTCTTCTGAATTGGCTTCTATAATTCCTGCTTTCTCTTTTAAAACAGTCAGAACACGTGCCGCCACCAGTCAACATCCATTTACTGTCCAACTTCAAACTCACAGAACCAACTTTTCATCTTTCTCGTTTATTCATTCAACTGCCGTTTTCTAGAACAACCTTCCTTTGTATGTATTTCCTGAAAATTACAGTCTACAGAAGTTCAAATCCAATGTCAACAAATATCGTCTTTCGTCTTCTCAACCTCCAACCCAAGAAAGGTACAAAGTACTGTAGGTTCTAATACTTCTCGTGTTTGGGGTTTACATAAAAAAAATAAAAAAAATTAAAAAAAAGGTGAAGAAAAATATGCCAAGGAAGCAGTTGTGTAATCAAATGAAGAAAACTTTAATGAATATTAATGGCAAATAAATAAAACTCAATCTGAGAAGTGAGTTCATTAAACTGTTGAATTAACAGCCAAATTTAATGGCATCTCAAGAACTTTAGTGCACAGAATAAGGAAAGAACTCAGGAGTAGAGGCAAATTGTTAAGACCGCCAAGAAAAAGCCACCAAAACAAGTTTGAATTCCCAATCAGGGATTTTATTATGAATCTCAACCATAAATTGCTTGCTGACAATGAATTATTTACATTGTTATGAGCAACAACACTTCCTGTGGGAAATACAGTATACAAACACTTAACATTTAGGGTCATCATAAAAAAAAAAAAAAAGAGAGAGATGTCTGAGATACTCTGTATAGTAGGTTACTAATTGAAATACAATGACAATGAATGAATGTTGAAGATTTTTTTTACTTAATGTTTGAGTAAGGTTTCATGATAAAGTCTGCTGTTTATCAAATTTATCTCTATTTCTTTTCTTTTATTCAATCAGATCAACAATATATGCAGCCAGGGGCAAAAGTTGATGATGTTGTAGAACAGATATCTTTTAAGGGCACAAAAGATGATATTGTTGTACATGTTGGCACTAATTATCTTAAGAGTAAGAGATCTGCAGATTTACTTAACAAGTACAAGTCAATGTTGAAAAAAAAGGTCACGAGTTAGGGTTAAATTTGAAAGTGTATGCAATTTTGCCCAGACACTATAGAATATGTTGAGAGCCTTGTCAATCAATTCTACCCTGGAGAGACTGTACAAGGCTCATGGGGTAGATTTTTTTTCAGCATGGTCTGTGCTTGCTAACAGGAGAGACTGCTTCTACAGGAATGGGATACACTTAAATAGAAAGGGTGCAAGAATATTTGCTGATGTTATCGAGGCAGTGTTAGGTGGGTCAAAAACTGCTAGCTTGGGGGGGATTCACAGACTAAAAGATTAACAGTAGCTGCAGGCAGAGGCGAAAGTGATTCTTGCACTGCTTCTATTGTAATGAGCAGCAGTCTAGAGAGCAGGTTGCTGGGGATTTCAAGAGCTGCTGGGAGTCATCATGGAACAAGTAAACGCATGGGCTGTGTTAGGGTAACTAAGAGTAAGAACAGGTGCATGTATACTTGCATGTACACTAATGCTAGAAGTATAGTAACTAAATTTGATCATATGGGTGCACAGCCTAAAACAAGGGGGGGGCAACCACATTTTGGGTCCCCCACATAAAAAATAAAATGTTTTATTTTTAAATAAATATAGTTTTATAAATACAATTTTGTATATATATTAAAACTTTTATTTATTTAAAAAATAAATTTATATAATAATTTATTTAAAAAACATATATATTAAAATAGTTCGTAACTAATAAATATTCAACCTTTTTAGGTTTACAATGTTTTTAGGTCTATTAATTTTTTTATTATAATAATATTCTACGTTCAAAAGGAACAAAGGCGATGAATTTGTCAATTACTTCTTCTACAGTTACTGCAGCAATAAGTAGTTCAACCGTTCTTGCGTCATGACGCTTCTTAATTTTGTTTTTATATGACTCATTTTGAAAAAGTTCATTCAGGAGTGAAACTTGTAACACCCGAAACCTGAAAGTCGTATGTCACTTTTCTGAAATTTGGATATAATTCATATCGATTGGGATCATTAAGCTACTTTCTCCAGGTTAAAAGATTTTTGCAGTTTAGATGATTAGTGGCTTTTAACAATGATATTTCTGTCTGTAAATCTGTCAAAGATTATTGAAAACAGTCGCAAAATATTTCCATATATTCAGATGTAAGATTTTAATTCAAGGAGATTCCCCCGTAGCTTTGATTACTACATGGGGTTTCCAAAAAGTAAGGTAACACATTTTCTCTCTCGATGATGTTTAATGATACGAAATTGAAATTACACACCAAGAAATAAGTGAACATGCACTACTTCTCTACAAAGTCTCCAGTTTTTTTGATGCACTTGTCCCAACGATGGATCAGTTCATCAATACCTGTACTGAAGACGTTCTTGCCCACACGTAGTAACCAACATCGCACCGCCTGATGAACTTTCTCATCTGTGGTGAAATGCTTTTCTGAAAGGTGTTTTTTCAGAGGGCCGAACAAATGGAAGTCTGAAGGTGCTAAAGCCTGGGCTGTAGGGGGAATGTGACAGAGTTTCCCACTGATTATGGCGCAACTGCTCACGAGTGGCACAGACAGTGTGTGGAGTTGCATTGTCATGCAACAAAACAAGCCGCTTATCAGGAGTCCTGGTCGTTGTGTCGAATGATGGCTTTCAGTTTTTCCAACGTTGCACAGTAAGGCTGTGCATTGATTGTTCCTCCCTGCAGCAAGAAATCCACCAACGGAACGCCTTGGCAATCCCAGAACACTGTGGCCATGATGCCAATCTGCAATGTCAACAGCCTGCTTTAAATTCATTGCACTGAAAACACACCTGCTTCTTTGTCATCACCTTTTCGCCATCCACAGCAACCAGTTCACGGTGAATGTCACTTGGTAAAAACAATTTTGTTTGCAAAAAGTGAATAACTTCACGAACACCTGTTTTGGACCACACTCCCATGGTAGCCGCCATTTTGCAACTGGAATCTGCTGGGAGGTGACAGTACCGCAACACTGCACTAGCAGTCTTTTTGAACATTATTAACGGGTCTATCTGTCCACTGTGTTTCATCTCATTCCCTTTCACCATTATTAAGAAAAAAAATGTGTTACCTTACTTTTTGGAAACCCCGCGTAGGATTATTTCTTGATTAAATCTGCTCTCTGCAGCATTCATTAGGGTATCAAGAAGCGGGTAATAAAAATTTATTCATAAATCTTCTAAATTTTCAAAGTGATGTTGAATATTACCATTTTCGAGGGCTCCTGTCTCCCCTGTGCGCACGCCTATGAATTTGATGAATCTGAAGTGCTGATAAAGACATCAAAGGCAGATAATGTTGGGATATCAGAGACATGGTGTCACACAGATATAAGTAGTGCAGAATTGGAATTTGGGGAGTACAATGTGTACAGAAAGGATAGATAGGGTAGGAAGGGAGGAGGGGGTTATGCTGTTAGTTAAGAAACACAAAATCCAAGAAAATGCATCAAGTTTATATGGGTGGACAGTACAATGTTGAGTCTGTTTGATGTGACATAAGTATTGGACAAGGGAAAATGAGAGTAGGAGTGTGTTATAGAACTAATGACTCTGATGAGTACAATGAACAATTGTGCAGAGAAATAGAGTGGGCCAGTAAATCAGAATGTCTTGTAATGGGGATTTTAACTTTCCAGATATTGACTGGAACTTGCGGATTGGTCACTCGCAAGCTAGCAAGACTTTTGTGGATTAATTGGAGGATTGTTTTCTATAGCAACATGTTCGAGGGGCAACCAGAGGGAGTAACACTCTTGATCTGATTATCAGCAGTGATTATTCATGGATTAAGAATTTGCAGATAAAGGAACCACTAAGTGACAGTGATCATAGTGTTCTGATGTGGGATTTACTTAAAGATGGAACTACCATCAAGAGTAAAGGGAAGGGTTTTTGTTTTAGTAAAGGTAGCTACAGTGGTCTCAGACAGTTTTTAAATTCTATACGGTGGGATCAAAGGATTATGTTTAAAACAGCGAATTCTAAATGGGAAGCCCTCAAGGAATTAATCTTGGAAGCTACTAGGCTTTTTATACCAACTAAGAAATACTATTCAAGACTTAGACTTAAATGGATGTCAGATGACCTAATGAGGCTTGTAGCAGAGAAGAAAAATTGGCCCACGAAGTGGCTACTAACATCAGTCACAAGTGCAGAGTATCCTACCTCCTCGTGGTGTGAGCTGGGCAGGTTGGCCCTGGCTAAAGTCGTGCATGCTATTCCTCCCTTACTGGCCTCTCAACCCAGTAAGGGTTTGCATATCTCGGGCCTAATATAAAAGACAAAGAGGAATTTCCTAGCTCACATAGTCAGGAGAATCTGCAACCACCGCTAGAGGCTGGTGTTGTTCCTGGAGGTGCTGAGGACCAGGGAGCAGCTGCATCTTCGAGGCGTGCATTTCCTTGCAGCTCTTGTACTGAAGTATTCACCATGAAGTTGGGCTGAGGTCTCCACATTAAGCGGGCCCATATCAAGGAAGCAAATGAGGCAATTCAGACAACCAGGGTTAAAGTCCGACGGTCAACAGAAGAATAGGAAATGTTAGCGCAGGCCGAAATCGAACTTCGTGGGTCATCAAGTAAAAACATAAATCAGAGACTCCATCAACAATTCCCTCATAGGAGTATTGAAGCCATTAAAGATAAGAGAAAGCAAGATAATTATGCCATTCTCCTTTCTTCTCTCCCTTCCCAGACTGACGTTATTGAACTTTCTAGCTTGTATGGGGAAGAGGTTTGGGAAAGTGTACCAGAGAAGATAATAAAGGAAACACTATGACATTATTGTGGCATCTTTGGCGGAAATACCTGAGTGCTATAGCCATCGTATTTTGAAGAATCTTCTGGCTGAAGCTATAGATGGACGTCTGGATATGGAAGGCCTAGATAGATATATGAGGATTGATCTTCTTTGTTCGAATGGGTTGCCGAGGGCGGTTGGACGCCCTCGGCGTATATCGTCTGATGGGAATACAAGAAGAGAAGGTGCTAATAATATATCAAGAAGAGTGAAGCATAAAAAGGAATATGCTTAGATGTAGAATCTATATCATAATAACAGAAGACTGTGTGCTTTTAGCGTGCTTGATCCTGTAGACACTGCAAGTGACAGTTCAGACTCGAAAACGGTGATTGATTTCTGGGAAGACATGCTTTGTACGGAGCCAGATGACATAGTGATGAGGAGTACAACTACCTATTTGGAAAACGAATAGATTAAGGAAAGTATCTATAAATATATTTACTGGGATAGCAGAACTAAAGGAATCCTTTCCAGCTGTTAATGCTAGCCCAGGCAGATTTTCTTCCATCTTTCTTAGAAATGTTCCCATGAAAATTATGCTGGATTTATTCCCCATTGTCTTGTGGATGGACGATGTTCTAAAATCACTTTGTTCTGCAAGAACAACATTGATCCCTAAGAAGGATGCAAGTACACCTTCGAACTACCGACCCATTGCTATCTCTTCAGTGTTTTTGAGAACGTACCACAAGTTATTAATGAAGCAGCTGAATAAGGCTGTGAAGACTGATAATCATTAAAAGGTTTTTGTCTATTAATGGAGTAGCAGAAAATGTGTTTATTTTTCAGTCACTAATATCTCATGCTCATCAAAGACTTAGGAGGCTGCACATAGCAAGTCGACGTCCAGAAGGCTTTCGACAGAGTCTCCTTTTCTGTGGTTGCGGATGCCCTAGAGGGGCACAATTTTCCAAGATTGTTTATAGGTTATATACAGCAAATACAGAGCTCATGTTACCCAACTATTAAGTTCCTTAATGACTCTAGAACTGTGAATCCTAAAAGAGGGGTGAGGCAAGGAGATCCTCTCTTTCCAGCAGATGTGGCTAGGTCTGCAACTGGACTGGCAGATCAGCTGAGGATCTTTTTCATCTCATCCAAGACAGAGAGAGTACAGCGTTGTGATTGCCAACCTCCAATAGGAGACAGCATCAAAAGAAGAAATTTATTTTTTTCCTGGTTATTTTATTATTATTTTTTAAAAAGAACATCATTGAAACAACTTTATATATAATTGATATGATAACTTCACTGTGCCTCAGTTTGTTTCCAAATTTTTACCAATGATCCACGCAAGTATATACCGGGTGGTTATAAAATAAGTTTTCCTATTCAGGAGACCCTAGTGCCGAAATGGTTACAGTTAGCGCTGTGAAAATCGGTGGGAATGTGATTTAGGGTATGGGAAAGCGATTTGTAGAAGAAAAAAAAATTAGTTGAAATTTCTGCCACCAGTAGGAAAATGGCGATGCACATATTTAGAAGTTGTCATTTACTTCAGGACACGCTGCTTACGCAAATGACATTCTATTAGATAAAAGCAGAAAGGCCAAAGAAGGTCAATAACCATTATGGCTCTTACAAAAAAGGAATGTGCTCTTTTACTATAAAAAGGAACTACCAGAATAATAGTAATGCTAATGCAGCATAACGTGAATATCGGAAACTTAAAGGTTTGCATAAAGGACCTTTGATGTCGGTGGGGCTTCGAAAACTAATAAAGAAATCTGAAGCGACTGGGGAATTAGGTGTAATTCCAGGCAGGGAAAGACCACGTATTGGAACAGAGGAAGTAGATGAAGTGGCGATTGCAATGGCCTCCAGGTTAGAATGCAAAACACTACCAGTCAGTAGTGTCAGAGGTGTGTCAAGAGACTTGAACCTTCCTTGGTCTATGGTACATAAAGTGCTTCAAATAATTTTATGCTGGTTCCCGTACAAGAATTAAAATCTTGTGATCAGCAACAATGAATAGGCTTCGCTCTACGATTTCTGGCTCGTATGGAACTTGCTGATACATGGGCTCGAATGATCTTGTGGTCTGATGAGGCATATTTCATTCTTCATGGGGCTGTAAATGCACAAAACTGCTGAATATTCTCGTCCAACTGCTGTGCATGAAAGACCACTACAAATTCCATACATTACAGTATGGTTTGGATTCACAGTAGAGTTTATAATCAGACCATTTTTCTTTGAAGAGTCTACACCTCATGATGGCCCTGTAAGGTGAATGGTAACTAGTGCATGGTACTGTGCTCTTCTAAGAGTGCAGTACCATGCACACCATCACATAACTCAGTACTATCACATTATTCCTGCTCTGCAAGAAAGGCAATGCTTGCAAACCGCAGTGTTCGTGCAAGATGGCGCCTCTCCCAACGTTGGTTGACAGGTGAAGGAACTGCTCCGTTCAACATTCGGAAATGATCGCATAATTTCTAGAGACTTTCTGCAGTTCTGGTCAGCCCAATCACCAGATCTCAATCCCTGTGATTTCTGGCTATGGAAGACAGAATTTACTGTGGTGGCAAACAGACGCTTCCGATTTGAAAGAAAGCATTAAACAGCATGTAGCCAACATCCCCAGTGAGATGCTACGTGAAACTGTGTCACATGCAGTCCACCGTTTTCAGAATGTCATCTCAAGTGAAGGAAAGCACATAGAACAATATCTGTAGATTTCTAAGTTCTGATATTAAAATCTAATCCTAAGTTAAGTATTCCATCTCATGTTTACAGTGCCAATTTCTCCCCTGGTAGCAGAAATTTGAACTATTTTTTTTCTTCTTCTACAGATTTCTTCTCCATACCCTAAATGACATACCCACTGATTTTCACAGCGCTATCTCTAACTGTTTTGACACTAGGGTCTCCTGAATACAGAAACTTATTTTATAACCACCGGGTATATTTGAGAAGGGTTGTTACTTATAGTACCAAGATGTTTTATATTTTTCACATTCGATTACAGAAGTTTAATGCGAATTAAAAAGTTTAAAATAGCACCACAACACTAGAAAATTTTATATACAAGAGATTTTCAATTTGAAGTGGAAATTGACCACTTAGCCTATGCTAAATAAGAGAGGATATAAACCTTTTCCAGTAGGCAATCATCATCAATGAGAGACAGGTCTCTACTATCTAGCAGCCACTGATGTTAAAACACTTCAACATTTGAAAATTTTTCTCACAAAATCATTAAAATAAGAGAAATTTTCTCTATTATAAATAAATTGATAAGTTTTGCTCAATCAAAGGATAAACCACACTATCCAAGTATTAGCTGAAATCTAAGTAATTATCACAATACAATATGAAATGAAGTGCTGATGCAGGCACCCTAATGCCTCTGGCACAGCAAACTAAGCCTCAATGTTCAGTAATTAAAAATGTAAACTGCAACCGTGGTTTTTTCCTTATTATAATATATAAAAATTGGATGAATCTGTAAGTATTTCTATCCTTATCAGACTTCCCACCTTTCTTTCCATATCTTCATTCAGAGTTTATTCTCTTCTTTTCTTTTCTTCCATAATAATATTATTATAAATGATTGAGTAATCTGGGAAGGATGTGACACTCAACAAATTTATTGCATATTCTTTTTGATATGGAACAAATCCACATCTTCAAAAGATCAGCTGGAAGCTTCCTACCAATGCCTTGGTCAAGAGAGTGCATCATACATGTGTATGATGTAAATGTATATACATATGTTTTATGTAAATTAAGTAGTAATCCATCATACACATTTATATACATTTAATTCCAACGCATCACAGCCTAAAAAAATGTGCAATTTGTGAAATGTTTGCCGAACTCTCTGGAACGGAACATGATATTGCCATGGGGGATGTCTTTGTGTGTGCATGATGTAAGGAGTGTAAGGAAATCAGGGGACAACTCAGCATTGTTATGGGCCTATATGAGAGTTTGAAGGACAGGGTGGATGCCCTCGAAAGATCTAAATTGAGGGGCCCATCAGGCTCTCAGTTGCCCACATCAACGCCAGAGCTTGCACTTGGTCATCACGCAACACAGCGGCAACCCCCAAGGCAGAATGCGCTGGTCCCACAGGAACTAGTAGTTGTTGGTGACTTTATTGTCAGGGAAACGAGGAACATGCTTTGTAAAAAGGATAGGTGGAACAGGACCAGGGTATGTCTGCCGGGAGTAAAGGTTGATGACGTTGTAGAGCAGATATCATCTTTTAAGGGCACAAAAGGTGATATAGTTGTACACGTTGGCACTAATGATAATAAAAGTAGGAGACCGGCAGAATTACTTAACAAGTACAGGTCACTGTTGAACAAAAGCCGAGAATTAGGGCTGAATTTGAAAGTGTCTGCAATTCTGCCCAGACACGATAGCAGGGAGTATATGATGAGAGCCTTGTCGATCAATTCGGCCCTGGAAAGATTGTGCAAGGCTCAAGGGATAGAATTTTTTTCAGCCTGGTCTGTACTTGTTTACAGGAGAGACTGCTTCTAAAGGGATGGGATACACTTAAATAGAAAGGGTGCAAGAATATTTGCTGATGCTATCGAGGCAGTGTTAGATGGGTCGGAAAACTGATAGCGTGGGGGGATACAAGGACTAATAGTTTAACAGTAGCCGTAGGCAGAGGTGTAGGTGATTCTTGCACAACTTCTATTAGAACAAGTAGCGACCTGGAGCGAGGGGTGTTGGGGGTTTCAGGGACGGATGGCAGTCATCCTGAAATAGGTGGGTATATGGGATGTGTTAGGGTGACTATGAATAGGAGCAAGTATGCTTGCATGTATACCAATGCAAGAAGTATAGTAAATAAATTTGATGAATTTGAAGTGTTGGTCAAGACATCAAAGGTGGATATTGTTGGGATAGCAGAGACGTGGTGTCACACAGATATAAGGAATGCCGAACTGGAATTTGGGGAGTATAATGTGTACAGAAAGAATAGACAGGATAGAAAGGGAGGACGTGTTATGCTGTTAATTAAAAAAAACAAAATCAAAAGAAGTGCACCCAGTTGATATAGATGAACACTGTTGAATCAGTTTGGTGTGACATAAGCACTGCGAAAGCAAAAATAAGAGTAGGAGTGTGTTATAGGACTAATGACTCGAATGAGTACAATGAACAATTATACAGAGAAATAGAGTGGGCCAGTAAATCAGAAAGTCTTATAATGGGGGATTTTAACTTCCCAGATATTGACTGGAACTTGTGGGTTGGGCACTCACACACTAGTCAGACTTTTGTGGATTTATTGGATGATTGTTTTCTGCAGCAGCATGTTTGAGAGGCAACCAGAGAGAGTAATACTCTTGATCTGGTTATCAGCAGTGATCATTCGTGTATTAAGAATTTGCAGATAAAGGAACCACTAGGTGGCAGTGATCACAGTGTACTGATGTGAGATTTACTTAAAGATATAATTACCATTGGGGGTAGAGGAAAGGGTTTTTGCTTCCGTAAAGGTGAGTATAGTGGTCTCGGAAAGTTTTTAAATTCTGTACAGTGGGATAAACTGACCATGTTACCAACAGTAAATTCAAAGTGGTAAGCATTCAAGGAATTAATCGTGGATGCTACTAAACGTTTCATACCTATTAAGAAATATTGTTCAAGGTTTAGGCCTAAATGGTTATCAAATGAACTAATGAGACTCTTAACAGAGAATAAAAATGCATGGGATGCATATAAATTATCAAGCGACTCAGAAGCCTATGGCAGATATAAGCTAGTCTGTAATCAGGTCACAAAGGAGGTTAGGCAGGCGAAGGCAGATTACGAGAAATCCTTGGCAAAAGATGCTAAGAAAAACAGCAAGGATTTCTTTACTTATATAAACTCTAAAAGGAAGGGGATAAATCTGACTGGTCCACTGGACATCGATGGTTCAACTGTTGATGGTCCTGCTCAGATAGCAAACAAACTGAATGAGTATTTTGCATCTACATTCACACATGAGGAATTATTAAGGTTTGAAAATAGCAGAAGGTTATCAAATAGTAGCAGGGTGCTTAATGATTTTGTAATAACTGAGAGCAAAGTGGAGAAGAAATTGTTGAAGTTAAACATAAGAAAAGCACCTGGGGTGGATGGGATCTATCCAGTTATATTAAAGTAAGCGGCAAAGCAACTAAGCAAACCCTTAGCCATAATTATGAGAGCATCCCTGGACTCAGGGGAGGTTCCACGGACTGGAGATGTGCAAATGTATCCCCAATTCACAAAGGGGGATCGAACGGTGACACGAGTAATTAACAGACCAGTTAGTTTAACTTCTGTTCCGGGTAAAATAATGGAGTCACTGGTTAAAGATGCATTGCAGGATCATCTAGACAAGACTGCAGCAATAATTCAGACACAGCATGGGTTTGTTAAGGAAAAGTCTTGTCTGACAAATTTGATAGGATATTATGATGTTGAACTGGATGCAAAAAATAATTTTGATATCATATATTTGGATTTCAGGAAAGCTTCTGACACTGTTGCGCATGAAAGACTATTGTACAAATTAGAGCAGAATGGTATTAAGGGGTAAGTTGCTACAATGAACAAAAGGATGGTTAAGTGGGAGAAGACAGAGGGCAGTAATCAATGGGTGCTGCTCTTCGTGGACTAATGTTATTAGTGGAGTCCCACAGGGTTTGGTGTTGGGTCCACTGTTGTTTTGTATATTTATCAATGATATTGATGAAGGTATATCAGGCTTAATGTCGAAGTTTGCAGATGATACAAAGGTCGGCAGGGTTGTTAATGACAGTAATGGCAGTGTGCTACTGCAACAGGATCTAGATAATTTGGGCAGATGGGCTAAGAAGTGGCAACTGAAGTTTAACCTTGACAAATGCAAAGTACTGCATATGGGTAGAAGTAACCCCAGAGAAACGTACCAACTGTGTGGTACTACACTTAAAGTGGTAGAAAATGAAAAAGACCTGGGAGTAATTGTGCAGGCAGATATGAAGTTTTCTGAGCAATGCAGACAGGCTGCCAGGGCAAGTCATGGGGTTTTGTCAATGATATATAGGAATTTTGCTAGCAGGGAAAAGGAGGTGATTATCCCTCTGTATAAGGCAATAGTCAGGCCACGCCTTGAGTACTGCGTACAGGTCTGGAGGCCTCATTTTAGGAAGGATGTAGATTTACTTGAACGTGTACAGAGAAGGGCAACAAGATTGGTGAGGGGAATGTAGGGATCCTCTTACCAAGAGAGGCTTTAGTTCTGCAAATTGCAGTGGCTGGAGACTAGTCACCTGTGCGGTGATCTGATTGAGGTGTATAAGGCCTTGAATGGGTTGAGCACGCTGAATTCTGATGGGATCCTTCCACTTGTTCAGATTACGAACCTAAGGGGACATAACTTCAAATTAAGAAAAGATAGATGTAGAATAGATGTGCGGAAGTTTGCCTTTAGCCAGCAGGTGGTTAATTGCTGGAACAAACTTCCATCTGTCGTTGTGGAAGTTGATAGGTTGAATAAATTTAAGGAGGAACTGGACAGGCATTTGGAGGGAATGGTGCGATTTTTTTTTTTTTTTTTTTGGCTGATGCTGCATAAGCTCATACGCATGCTTTCTTGCATCACATGCCACTACTACATTTTGACTTACCATGGTTCAAGCCCATGTGACCCATAAATACAGTGCTGTATGTTGTATTCTCTCTATCTTTTGAATTCCTCTGACTGTGTATTGTCCCAGAGTATAAACAAAAAATTTATTTATTTATTTAGACAATTCATGCTTGGTTAGATTTATTGTCAAAAAAATTGGCAATTTCCTGTTGCCAGATTTCAGATATTGAACCTATCCTATGTAATTGAACAAAATGAAAAAAAAAATAAAATAATAAAAATAAGTGAAGGCAAAGAACTTTATTCGAAGATAAGTTTCAGAACAGTTGGAATGCGTTTCTGGAGCATTCTGCTTAAAAATGAATCTATTTTCAATTTCTAAAAGTTGGCAGATATGCATACATGTAATGCATGTATGCACACGCACACACATACTTGAAGATTACCTGGTGAAAACTTGACAGAATATATAGTTTCACTTCCGTCAGCATGCACAGAATGTACCTGATGTGTTGTAGCATCCATAACAATCCAATGGCCACAAGTGGTAGCTATGACTAACATACTACCATCTGGAGAAAAACAGGCTGCATGAACAGATTCCTAAAGAAAATTATCAATAATAAATTCAATTTATTTTTAAAAATATCATATAGTGATAGTAAATGCAATAACATGTCAAATTCTAAGAACCTAATTAACATCTTAATCCAAAAATTGTATTGGTGGATTGAATGATATTGGTCAAATTTCTTTTCATAAGATTTTTAATAAAAAAAAAAAAAAAAAAAAAAAACATTGCAATTGGCAAGAAGTTGTAACATCATAATATCAAAATATATTTCCATTAACCATTTATTTGCCTAGGTGCCAAATAAATCTTGATTTATTTGGCACCTAAGCAAAAGCACACAAACCAAAAAAAAAAAAAAAAAAAACCAATCAAAATAAATAAAATAAAACTCCTTATCTGACTTCAAAGTCTTTCCTTGCATTGGTATCCATTTTCAGATTTCACCATATCCATTGCCTGTCTTTGGAACCTTTTAAGCTTCTTTTTTTTTCAGGTGCAGTCTTACAATTTCCTTATTACAGAGGAATTATGACCAATCTCTACAAGCAATGTTTGATAAATCAACACACTTTTCTCCTGCAGTTCCTTGTCAATATCATTTATGAAAATTAGTAAGAAGAAAATACCCTATGTTGATCCCTATAGGGCCCCACTTGTTACATTAAGCCAGCCTGTGATCCAGCATAGGATCACATGCTACCTTACCAATAAATCCTGGTTGATTCCAGTTTATATAGCAATTTCATGAGAGACGGTATCGATAGCTTTACTAAAATCTACTTATATAATGTCATAATTGTTTCCTGCTTCCAACTTTAATGACTTCATATAACAATTAACCAGATTAGTGAGGTAGCCCCCTCCCTCCTTTCACACATCCATGCTGGGATCTATTGAGAATACCATTCTTATCAAGATAATCCTGAATCATATCCTTAACTATAGAGCCCATAATCTTCCCTACCACAGAAGTCAAACTCTTTGATCTGTAGTTACTCAACTCCTCTTTAGCACCACTTTATTGACAAAAGGGCACTAATGACATTATCATTAATCGCTAATGGAGGCTAATGACATTCTCAATTACATTCTTCCCAATGGTTTGATACACTCAGATGCAAATATTGTAATTTCTCTCTTGCTCCAAATTTTAAGGACTGTTCTTGATGCCAGATATTTTATAAAATTTAAAAAAGCAGGTATTCTATTACATGCTTTCTCAAAGTCAACAAATTCTAAATACGGGTCCTTGTTATTGATGATGTAATTTGTCTTAGCATGAAATATTTGATTTTGATATCTCCTGTTTAGCCTGAAACCTAGCTGCAAGGTTATATTGAATGATACCTCTAACCCTCTATGATGACACTTGCATAGATTTAGCAAAGCAATGATTAACTGCACTGCTTCATCTATTCAAAAATACCTTCATTTGATAATTTAACCCAATACTTCCAAATTCACAGAATTTATTCATTAAGCTCCTAGAAGTAGTGTATATGTGCCTCTTTATGCCTTTAAAACCACTCACACAAATCCATATAATTGCTCATCCCACGAGGCCTTCAGAAATCTGTGTAATCCCTCTCCACACCTTGTTTTCCAGGCTACTGCATATCAGAATACAAGCAGTACAAGAATTAATAAAGGAGTGGGGTTTTAATTCCAATGTATAAGTTGAAACACTACCCATGCATTATAATTCTGTCTTTCTGTCCAGAGGATGTTGTGTTCCCTGCTGAGATATTAACAGGCTTTAAATTATACTTAGGCACACACGATACAATATTGTTTTAGAATTTTCATATAATAAAACTGTATTATGCATAATGTTAATTATGCATAATAATAGTAATAATCATAATTTATAACAGTGAACTAAGTTACTGATCAAACACTTTTCTAGTAAGCTATTTGTGACTTATAATTGTTAAATACCATTTTGAAAAACAGAACTGTGAATAGCTGAAAGTTTATTATACTACAAAAACAAAACTGACATCCATTGAGTGGTCTCTATACATAAGTTAAATTTAACTAAATAAATAAAATTAGTTATTAAAGAATAAAAAATTATTTTAAAAAGAAAACCTTTCGATCACAGCCAAAAAATAAATGAAATTTCTGATTGTTCTTTTGAGAAAAGTTTTATATTGAAAATATTATGACAGCAACAGATAACAAACAAAATGTATTTATGCCATAAAAGTTTCAATGTATATTTTATTAAGTGAACCATAAATTTTATTTTTAATGCACTTTTTAACTTAATCACAGCATTTTTCTTTAAAATTTATTCTCCTAATTTCATAAACTATTTTTCACAAAGTATGGTGATGAAATTTTTTTTACCAGTAGCAATTCTTTATATTTTATAAAAAAAAAAAAAAACAGTTAACACATGCTTAAACTTATAATACTGTTAATATTAACAAGCATCATGGTAATTATATGAAAATAACATGGACTTGCATAATGTTACGCTTTTTTTTTTTTTTTTTTGCCTACATAAAAATCAAGCCATCATTTTCAGTTTATAAATTGGGATTCCACCGTAAAATAACATTTTATGGATAATGCAAGTGACTCAGTTTGAAACTTCTGTCTGCATTTTGAGTTTGAAGCACATGAGCATAATAAGTTCAAAGAATCATAACATTACCAGGTACTCTTGTGATACAAGTAGTGGTGTTCATTAGATGAGAAAAACAAATATTCAAGCAAGTATAGGTTTTAGAAAACATCAAGAATTTCACTCACTCCTACATCTTTACTCCAAACAACAGAATGTGACATTGTATCCCATAAGTGAATAGCATGATCATATCCTCCAGTGAGAAACTGATTATTTGTAGGATGAACAGCTAATGCCCAAATTTCTTCTGTATGACCCTAAAAAATATAAACAAGTACAATAATAAAATTAATTAAAATTATTAACCATGAATTTCATTTGTGCATTGCCTTAATGAATTTAAATTTAAGGTTTCTTAAAATTTCATATATTCTTAATTTTTAAAAAAAAGAAATGAATTTTTATTCATTTTGTACTGGATAACAATGTATTTTCTTTCAGCATTTACTTACAGTAAAATTATTAAGTTTTAGAAACATATCAGATAATGTAAATAAATTATAAACACCAATTGTTTTCACTGAGTTGAAAGATGAAATTATAAGAATGAAACATTTCAAATTTTAGGGTGCAGAATGCCAGATCACATTCATCTCTCTCTTAATTCTACTTAAGAAAGATTAGAGAGACCCTCTTTTATTATAAAAACTCCCCACCCCCCATAATCCAAGGATGATGGGGATATATTGGGTATATAAGTTTTCTTTTTTAGTATTATCTTTTTTTATAGCAATTTTTAGTCATTTTTCTCATCTAAAATAGTGAGGTATTAGTAATCTGCTTTTAATTATATTATTTTTACTCTTGTTTCTTTACATTGTGACATTTTATTAAACACACTGTAAACCATAAAGAAAGCTAGCATAAAAAAAGCAGTATTCCCTTATGTAGAAATTGAAGAAACCAAAACTTACAGGAAGTGGTGATAATGTGACATTGCTTCTATAGATGCTTATATGTACACACAGAAAGCTTTACTTATGTAACCAAGCCACTCACTGCTGCCTGTTTAGTACTATACTCTAAATTGATTTCTCTGTAAACAATGCCTCAATTTCAAAAGGTGTACCTTTTTTTTTTTAGAACTCGAAAAAGAAACCCAAAACCATAACTCCTGATGAATTTCATGGCATTATTCATGGATCAGATGGAGATGAAGAAATTCTTGGGCTCAAAAAGGTATGCAACAGTGTATAATTGCATAAAAGTATATATGTGTAATAAATTATAAATTTACTGGTATTAATTAATGTCTTTCTAACAATAAGCACATCCCTTCAATTCAAGCTTAGGATATTTATATACCCCGTGCACAAGATGACCCTAAAATTTTAGACAATTTTTTAGTGCTTCGAAGGTGAAATTATATACCAGAATACACAGTAATACTTTCACAGCTACAAGTTACAATGGGGTACAGAACACTAAATCTGAGGAGCAGGAAAAAAAGGTTGTCTGGTCCAACAAATCCTAATTCCAGTTATTTCATGTTGCCAGCAGGAACAGGGTATGGTAACAGCAGCATGAATCAACATACCCATCATGACAGATATCAGCACTGGCTCGTGTTGGAATAATGGCATGTTTTTATACCACATGTTCAGATATCTGAACATTTGAATGCCACAGCTTAGTTGATCACTGTTGCCAAGTTCATCCTTTTTACATCATAGTTACGGTGGGATAATACTCCAAGGTACCTATCATTCATAAATGGTTCCAGAAACAACACTTTACCATAATTCACTGATCTGTTCAGTCACTAGATTTCAACTCAATTGAAAATCAGCAGAATGAAATGGAACAGGATGTAGGGATCTGGCAAGTGAGGCAACTGCAGGATATGATCAAATCTGCAGGGGGTGGGAAACCTGTGGTACATTTTAGCAGCATATAGAATCCATGACCAACTTGAGACTGTTCTGAGGGCTAAAGGATGTAGGAGGTACTACTTCTATTATGTCACTGTACCTAACAGACTGGACAGAGTATATATATATATTTTTTTGTATGCATTTCTCTCTCTCTTTTTATGTTGCGTTTACCTTTTTCAGGCTGCCAGATGGCACTATATATCATTTACAATTTCCAGATTCTAGCTTTGACAATCTTTATCATTACGTGCTGCTTTTGTATAACTTTATATTTAAATTTCATTACCACACATCTTTAGTTTTAGTTTGTCTTGTACAAAGTTGTTTTACCACCTTTTTCTTGAAATGCACAAGGCATAATTCTTATGGGTTTTGGTATTTAACTATATAATATTGGTGTAAATACACCATAGTTAACCCATAAATTTAAACTACATAAGCAGTATAGAAGGCATCGTTTTAATTGTATCTCATATTGTGGTTGCCTTCACAACGAGATAGCGGTACTGCACTACTTCATATAAATAACACTTCTCTAGTAGAGAAGACTACTGTTATTTATTTTCAGAGGATACCATCACCCAGACGATGTAGTTTAAATTTATGGGTTAACTATGGTGTATTTACACCAATATTATATAGTTATATTTCTATAATGTAAGTGTTTTTTTCCATTCTTATGTTCACTTTTCTTAAAAATTTGTTTTAAGAAAAAATGTTCTCTTAAAAAATGTTTTTTTCTCTTAAAAATTTCTAGATTTTGGTTAAAAATTTATTTTCAGGTGCCACTTTTGTTTAGTTTTATATCTATATTTTGTTTTCATTTTAATTTTAATTTTTTTCAATTGAAAATTTAAATTTTGCCTAAGTGTTATTATCTCAAGTCTGTTGCTCTCTTTTAACTATGTTTTCAAATCTCTTCACCTTAACTTGTATCAGACTAATATATTATATATCTATAGAAATTTCAGTTATCAATTCCAGTTTTAATTTCTCGTCTTCATAGCATTAACTGTAAAGTTCACAAGCCATTTTCTAAAACTTAACTTTTAATCCTTGTAATTTTTATTTTGTTTACAAAATTTTATTTTCTTTATTTATGTTATGCTTTTTACCCTTTGGCTTGTGGTTTACATCAGAAATGAAGATACGTGTTGATTTTTTGCTCGTAATCCTGGCCATTGACTCCTGATGAGAGGCCAGTTTAGGAAGTTGTGTGGCAATGTTATCAATTTTACAATTATTTATTTCTTATTATGCATATTTTATTTGTTATCTGTCAGTTATCTTCACTCTCTCTCTCTCTCTCTCTCTCTCTCTTTCTTCCTCAGTTTTCTTCCTTTTTTATCACTTATATAATCTCCAAGATAATTTAGAAATTCTAAATACAAAGATAATAATCAATTAAATTTTGAAAGCCAATTAAATAGAAATTTAACGACACCCTCCTCTGACGGGCACCAAGTCCAAATTTATGTGAAATATCACCAGCAGAGAAGTAAACAAACTACAATAAAATAAAACAAAAATAAACCAAAAATAGACTGACCGTTATGCCCCATCTCAACAGAGGACCACAAGCCCAATAATGGTCAGGGAATCGCTGCATTTCGATCGCTAGACAAATTGCCACAAAGGCGAGTCAATCGAAAGATCAGTCCGCCATCTGATCTACAGATCGAACCGCCAATGCAGAAGACTTGAATAGCGGTAGTCCCGATGCAGCGAAAATTAAAAATAGGACAAATACAAGCACTCCAATGCAAAGCCACACCACTGACAAAAAGTAATCTTAACCAGATTATATAGATGAAGAATGAACTATGGATGGCAGCACAGGCACAGCATTAGCAAATCCGCCCACTACTGTCATATGATATCCTTATATTTGAAATAATTGAAAACTGAATCTTTCATAATAAAAATAAAATGATAAAGCAAACATCAGGGGCAGCAAAAAGCATATTCCTCTACATGAAATGCAGCGATTCCCTGACCATTATTGGCCTTGTGGTCCTCTGTTGAGATGGGGCATAACGGTCAGTCTGTTTTTGGTTTATTTTATTGTAGTTGGTTTACTTCTCTGCTGGTGATATTTCACATAAATTTGGACTTGGTGCCCGTCAGAGGGGGCGCCTTTAAATTTCTATTTAATTGTCTTTCAAAACTGAATCGATTATTATCTTTGTATTTAGAATTTCTAAATTATCTTGGAGAGTTTCTGTTGCAATATTTTTACTCT
The DNA here is from genome assembly GCF_048544385.1 of Mastigoproctus giganteus. NCBI lineage: Eukaryota > Metazoa > Arthropoda > Arachnida > Uropygi > Thelyphonidae > Mastigoproctus > Mastigoproctus giganteus. The sequence continues at coordinate 163,813,215 of NC_143580.1, read as the reverse complement.
TGTTACCCTTCTCTTCCCTCCCTGTTGGTTTGATCGTTATGTTTAATTTTGACTATTTTTGCTCTTCTGTCTTGCCATGCTACTGGCATTATTTTTATTTTTTTAATTATCATTCTAATTTACTTTACTTTTATATTTCAAGCATCATGTAGAGCATAGGTTCCCAAAGTGGGCGGTACCACCCCCCAGTGGGCACTGAAACCTTCTAAGGGGGCGATAGTGGGTTCAGAAGCAATTGGGGGGGCTTTCAGGCGGTCTAGGGGTTAGTGGCTCCTTATCCGCATTTTTATCTCCTCGGGTCCAGTGGACTCAGTTCAAAGGTCAACTAATAAATTCTATAATTTTTACTCTAAGGACACAGCTGAAATTCGCTATAGGTGAAGCGAGAACTATTTTCTTCGATTTTCCCACTTCAATCTTCAAAACCTTCTATTGAATTTCACGCAAATGACAAAAATGTGACATCAAGTGTGTTTTTTTAGGCCTTTTTCTGTTATTTTTCTAAACCCACCCTAATTAGCCTAGGGCCTTTGAAATGCAACAACGCGAGCTACTGTGAGTTGACATAAGAAGCAATAAAGCGAAACAGTAGCAACAACTGTTTTTGAAAGGTGAACAGATCGTATTTCCTTTCTTCAACGTGTATTGCTCCTATGAACAGAAAATCAGGGAAATTCATCTTTTAGAAACGAGAAAAACTGGTGTAAAACTGATAACACTGCAATGCGCATTTGATAAAAAAAAAAAGTTTGCTTTATTGTAATTGTTTTTAGTAAATAATATCGGAACAGCAGTTTCCTGGGTTTGATCTTCTAATGAAATTTCGAGAAATATTTCTATTTGTAACTGCGTTATAAACTTCGAAAACTGGTGTGCAAAAGAAGAAAAAAATCATCCTCTATGAATAACGGATTGGTTCTTGAAATGTGTATTCTTCACAAAATTGCAATATTTTCTAACAGTACAAAGCTAACAGACTGCGACTAATGGCTGCTCAAAAAGTATTCTTAAAAGGTATTTGTTTGTTACACTTTGATGTCATCGCAAAGGGAGAAATTCTGTTTTAGTACAGAAGCCGAATAAATTCACTATCCACGATCATAATGCTGTTCTAAACTGCAATAAACAGATAAACCCCGCTGAAAAATAGATTTTCTCCCCATCACTTCTCTTGCTTTGCTGTGGTTTTTGGCGAGCAATTTCACACAATCAAGTCTGTGACTGCTAAATGCGATGCGGTTTCTTGTATTCTCTCTCTCTCTCTGACCGTGTGGTCATCCCAGAGTATAAACAGAAAATTTGTTAGTCGGAATGCTGCCCACCAATGGCACCAATTTATCAACTCTTTTATTGTCCTTCTAATTTTCAATATGTGCAGATAATCGACTTGGGCAAAATTCGAAAGTGCTGCTTCAATTAGGAGCAAAAACCATTTGCCCCAAACACAACGAATTACTTAATTAATTAATTAATTACAATAAAGGACGACTACTGATGATTTTACTGACTGAAAGGAAGTGTCCACAACTGTACAAGGCGGTCACTCAAATGAAAGTAACTGTATTCATTTGTATTCAAGGACAAGCTATACAGCGATGTTTGAAATGTATAATTCAGTTCACTGGCTAATATTTCCAGGGGAATTATTGCAACATATTGTTCCGAAAAACAATTACAATAAAGCAAAGAGGGTTTTTTATCGAATGCACACTAGACAAAAATCGGACTAATCTGAACTTAGGCATCCTACGATGAAGCTGACTTATTAGAACTTTAGCATCTGTTGTGAAACTGAATGAAATAAAGAAATACTTTCGAATCCGCGATGAAATTGACTTACTAGAACTTCAGCATCTGTGATGAAAGTTACAGTTGTGGACCTTTGACAATCTCCTAGCCTTCTTCCCACCAAAAGAGTATTTTTATTTCTTTCTCTCTGTCTCTTTCCCTTAGGGTCGGACTATAAAGGGTGAACTCCCTCCCCTAAGGAGTTTTTTCCCCCAAGTGAATGAAAGGAAGTGGAAATTTCAGGAAAATGAACCCCGTTTTCCTTCATTCGGCAAACAGCAGCTCTGTCAGCGCAAGAGAAGTGAAATTACATTTGCAGCTCAGAATGGAATTCAAGCAAGCAAACACGACACTTTATAGTGAATTTTTTGGGCATGTGTGTGATAGTGAAAATTCAATTTTTCCCTCAAATTTTTTGATAGTATAAAATGCATATAAAACAACCCGTTACTCATAGCATATATATATATATATATATATACAGGGTGATTCACTACCAGTGCGACAAACTTGCAGGTGTAGGGGGCACAAAGACGAATCAGAATCACATAGCATTGCAGGCTCCGAAATGCCTTCGTCATGCAGTAGAGGACGTTGAACGGGAGGTCGCGTGAACAGTGATCCCGCTGGAAGTCAGCATTTGCGAACCGGTTCCTGAGCCAGTAGGATGGACAAGTATTCAAACGTTGAACTGGCCGACATGCACCTCGCGTATGGAGCTGCGGACTGTAATGGGCGCACCGCTCTGCGCTTGTACCAGGAATGTTTCCCGCACAGGCGTGCTCCTCGTCATACGATTTTCGAACGTGTGCACAGAAGGTTACGTGAGACTGGTTGTTTCACAAGAGGTACCACGAATCGAGAGCGAACGACAAGGACGCCAGACAATGAGGAGAATGTCCTACATCTTGCAGAAGGCAATCTGAGTACGAGTACTCAAGCGATAGGCCAATGATTGGGTATTTCCCAATCCACTGTATGGAGGATACTGTCAACAAACCAAATGAGTTCATACCATCTGCAACGCGTCCAATCATTGGAGCCTGCGGATTATCCACTCCGGAGGACTTTTGCTACTTGGTTTCTTCAACAGAAATGGTTCGCAAATGCTGACTTCCAGCAGGATCGCTGTTCACACGACCTCCCGTTCAACGTCCTCTACTGCATGACTAAGGCATTTTGGACCCTGCAATGCTATGTGATTCCGATTCATCTTTGTGCCCCCTACACCTCCTGCAAGTTTGTCGCACTGGTAGTGAATCACCCTGTATATTTCGTTTTCACACCAGGTAAGATGCATGCGAAGTTCCTTCGCAACATTTGGTTGCGAAGAATTTAAGTGAATGCCTGCATACGTCGCTCCATTATGTTATTAGAGCAGTCAACAAGATTAGAAGCAATTCATTGAGTGACAGATTGTTTAGCCAACTTTGTAGTGAAAATTATGAAGATTTCAATCGTTTGCTGCTTCACACAGAAGTTCGTTGGCTTTCAAAAGGTATTTGTCTGAATAGATTTTACAATTTGGTTGATTCAGTACTAGAGTTCCTAGAAAACAGAGATGACGGATTGCGGGCTAACCTGATTACATCTAAAAATGACATCGCTTATTTGACAGACCTCTATATAAAATATTTAATGAAGTCAATCTACTATTACAAGGTAATGAATGGAATTTAATTAAAACAAAAAACGTTATTGCCACTTTTGTGGGGAAACTTCTTCTGTTCAAGCAGAATCTAGGCCGAGGGGAATATAGCCACTTTTCAAATTTATCAGCAGTGTCTCTCAAAAAGGAAGATTTACTTACATACTGCCAACACTTGGAGGTTCTCCATGTTGATTTTAATGAGCGATTCAAGGATATTCTAAACATGAATATACCAAATTGGGTTCTAGATCCTTTCTCACATGTAAGGATCATCAAATTTAGAAGAGGAACTCATAGAACTCACAACAAATTAAGAACTAAAAATAAAATTCAAAAGTGGATACCAAGAGGTCTAGCTTCAGAAATCAATACCGATACTGTACTCTGGATTATGGGAAATAGTGCAGAAATTTTTAATTGCATTTCCATCTTCTTATTTGGCTGAGCGTGGGTTTAGTGCTGTAGCGAATTTACTATCTAAGAAAAGGAACCGATTGCATATAACTGAGCGTGGCGATTTATGACTGTTTTTAATGAAAGTTGAACCAGATATTAACATACTTTTAAAAATGCATCAGGTTCATCCTTCACATTAATTTGTTATTTTTTCTTTGTAAGTTCGAAATAAACAATTTTGTAATATATTTGATGGTGTTCTAATTATTACAATAAGATTCTTACTAATGCATTTGCAATCTCTTAATATGTATTCCGAATTTTCGTATTTAAACCATTGTATGAAACTGTGCATAATGTTATTCGAGCATACACTTTACAATCTTTACATATGGGCTATGTTTCATTAAAATCGGTATAGCAATAACTGTGTTCAAGATGAAGACATATTGGCCACTACTTTTTCAATAATTTAATGGCATAAGCAGTAACGTATCATTAGTTGCTATTTACGTCGAAAATATCAAACAGCTTGAACGCGGAAAACTATTATAATGGAGGGCATTACGAAATTTATGTCTTGCAAAGTGGTTGGTGGTGGCCTGAAAAAGTTTGGGAACCTATGATGTAGAGGAATATGCTTTTTGCTGCCTCTGATGTTTGTTTTATCTTTTTATTATGAAAGATTCAGTTTTCAATTATTTCAAACATTATTCAAATATAAGTGCATATATATATATATATATATGCATACACAGGCGATTCTGGTTATTTGGGACACATTGGGACTAGTGCATTTTGGCCCGATTAAGCGGCTGCACCAATTATTCGAAATTTCACGTAAATAGTTAAAAATACAATGGATCCCCGCTCTTTACAATTGGTTCACTGTACAATCAAATCACGTTACGATGGACTTGTCATAGTAAAGTACTGTTCACTTTACAATGTGTAGTAAGCGCACTGGTCATTGTGATCACGTTTGTGAACTGAATTTTAATTCTATTAAACAGCGATTCTAATTAGTGAAAATAGGAGGAATATTATCCACAGGCTATAAAAGTAAAGATATATTAAACATAAATTTACCCTTTATTACCTTACCAATTAAAAAATTAAATGATACGTGATAATCGGAATAATTAATATGTACTGTAATATGTACATACTAACTAGTTGACATTTCTGTTCACTGACATTTGTAGGTGGGGTTAAAATTTAAAACAGTGAAAAGAGAAGCAATCAATAACAAAAAACACGGCACACACAAATTGCAAGTAATACGATATGTGCAAGTGAGAATGGAGTAACAAGTTACGAAGCTTTAAAAATAGGAATGAAGAAGATTCTGAAAATTATTTTTTTTTATATGATTGAAGATTCCACGGAAGTGCAAACACATTTTACCATAATAACCCACACAGTTCCAGCTGTCGGTATTATCGCAAATTCAATGAGATCGAGTTTACTACCAGTCTATGATAGATTTCACTAACAGAAAAGGCTCAATAAACAGGTGACTGCTAATTGTTTATGGTTGTGACCTCCAGAAATCCGATCGAACCATGTGGTACGGTCGGAGAAAATCGTAGGGTAATCTTCAGTGCTGAGGTCTCCTGCCCCGATTAAACGGCATGTTGTCCCAATTAAGCGAAATAAACCCTGGCTATTTTCTCGATTGAGTTCTGTTTTTTAAGATTTGACCCAAATAAACGACACCCCCGATTAACCGGTGGCCCAAATAACAGGAATCCACTGTGTATATATATATATATATATTATAATTATTATTATTTTTTTAATTTTGTGAGAATAAAAAAATTAATAATACAGAAACTAATTACCTGAACCACAATGGAAAAATTTAAAGACAGTGTTCCTTGTAAGATGCGATTCTTTGTAGTCCCAACAAGAAGCATATTGCCTTTTCCCTGAGATAATGCTCGTACACCTCCAGCTTCTTCAGATAACTGTCAAAATAATTAAATGCTGACTGATTTAATTATTTAAGTATAAATGCTGACTGACTGTTTAAACTCTGTCAGCTAACCTGATACTCTGCATAGAAAAGCCAAATCAGTGATGTTACTTTATGCTCTCATAAAAAAAGGAGTTCTTTTAGAAGTATTCCAAGGGAAATCTTTTATAAAAAGAGTATAAGAATTTCCTTAGAAGCATTCCATTAATTCTGCAGTTATAAGAACAAGATCAATCCTATTCTTTAAACTACATACAATGACGCAATTCATATTATTTGTGCACTATGATGTTAGCTGACAGAGTAAAGTAGGAATAAAGCAAAAATTAAAGTAAATGAAACTATGAAACAGATAATTTTAACACTATTGACATTTTGTATTAAACTCCTGAAAAGATTACATTACAAAAATAAATAAATAAAACAATTAATAAATAAAAGTAATAGTAAATAAATAGAAATCGAATTCCAGTGATGACTAAAAGAATTCTTAAATATCTCTTCTGTTGAGGATGGAGTTACTTATATTGGTATTGGGGGGGAGGAGTGAGAGATGAACCTCCCAGATTTTATTCTTGGTTTTCAGCATGCACAGGGCTGGATTTCCCATTAGGCACTATGCCTAGGGCCTATGAAGGAAGGGAAAAAAAAGTAAAAAAAAATAGGGAGGAAAAGGTTTTCAGACTTAAAAATAATACAACTATAAAACTTCAACATTATACTTGAAATTTAAAAGAAACAAAATCTACAATATTGTCAATATCTAGATTACTTGTAACGTTTCTTGAGATTACAAAAGTTTCTTGCTTCGGCTTCTCATTGTAGCAAAATCTTTAATAACATCCTTGAAGTCCGTATGACAAGTAATATTATGCTCGCTACATAGAAGTGCCAACGACAATAAGAGATCTTGGCTCATAGTCGAGCGTACACCGTTCTTGATCTGCTTAAGTTTTGAAAATGAACGCTCTCCTTCAGCATTCGATCCAATTATGGATAGATAAATTCTTAAAGCTATGTGTATGTTTGGAAAACTAGTAATCAGTTTATTTTTTATTTGTGTCTTTATTAACTCTGCCACAGATGTTTTGTCCTTGTATAAAATGCCAAAAACAATAGGAATTCATCAACAAAGTCTACTTCTAAATCAGACTAGTGGGTTTTGGCCAATGCTGTGGTTTTGGATCGAATTTCTTCTTTTGACATAGATTTATCTCTAAGAAAACTGAAGGTAGCATGCAATGTACTGTATGCAGCACGTCGTTCTGTCATTTTGTCAACAAGTTGCTCTCACAGGTAGTTGAGGATGAGTTTCAATAAATTCAAGTGTCAAATGAATAGTTACCTATATGAGGAGGGAAGCATATAATTTGTATTTTCTTATCTAGTTGTTTTTTGGTTTTTTTTTGCCAGTGCAGCAAAAGACTGTGGCTCCCTTGCAATATATGGCAAATGCCAATACTAACTATAATAACAATATCCAGTCAAAAACCATCTTGAACCAATTCAAAAATGAAGCACAATAGAAATACAGTAGAACGTTGATTATCCGGAATAATTTGATTTTTTAAATCTTTCTTTCTTTTTTTTTTTTATTAACAGTAGTACAGTAAGCTCCAGTTATAGTGATCACATTTGCAAATTGAATTTTTATTATAATAAGTGAAAGATCGAGTTTACTACCCTTTATAACAGATTGTACAAACAAAAAGCCCAATAAACCTAAACCAAAAACTGCAAGTTGTTTTTACTGTTTTATGGATCACTCATGGAAATTCACTCGTGGTTTCTTGGAAACCACGAGTGAATTTCAGATTAGTTTAGCTCCAGATTCGGTAAGAATAATATCGGCCCGAAACTGTGTGATTTATTATTTTTTCTCAATTTGTAACGGTAAAATGCGAATGAAAACAAAACACGTAGTTTTAACATTACAACGAAAAACGGAAATTATTAATAGAATTATAAAAGTTAAAATTTAGGATATCTCTCCAAAGAGTTTAATGTGGGGATTTCAACAATTTATGACATCAAGAAAAATTCCAATGATATAATAGAATGTGTTGATTATGGATAGTGAAGGAGGATCTAGCAGGAAAAAGACTATGTCGAAACCTGAAAATGCCGCTTTAGAGAGTGCACTCACTTCAGTTTTTTTTTTTATTTGTTTGTTTATTTTTTTTTCTTCAGAGCGAAGTTTAGGTGAACCAGTGTCTGGCTCAATGTTGTGTGAAAAAGTTTAAACTAAGACACGGTATACATGAACTAGATATTCAAGGCGAGATAGTTTCTGCAGACGAATCGGCAACGGTGTCCTTTAAAAGTAAGTTTGCTTCAGTTATAGCAAATTATGAGAAAGAAAATGTTTATAATGTTGATGAGATGAGCCTTATTATGGAAAGCATTATTGAGAAAAACCCTAACCACTAAAAGAGAAATGCCTGCACCAAGTTTTAAGACGAGAAGAGAGCAAGTTACAATTGCTGTGTGTGTGTGTGCAAATGCCATTGGGATGCACAGATTGTTTGTGCTCGTTATCAGTATGTCGAAAAAACTGAGCGCATTTAATATTTCTAATTTTCCTGTTTTGTATAAAAATCATAAAAATGCCTGCATGGATGTGTCTGTTTTCCTAGATTGATTTATAATTTTTTAAATTTAATTAATCTTATTTAATTTAATCATAAGGTAAAATTAAATTTATTTAATCTTATCTGGAAACTTTTGGCTGCCCAGAAGAGGTCTGGCATTAATTATTCTGGACAACTGACGCTCTACTGTAGTACTACAAACAGCCAAAGTCCACCCAGTAACCTAAGGAGATTCCGAAGAAAGCTGTGAAGCAGTCTAGATCCTACCCCTGAAATATAGAGATCTTTACCTAATTTCAGCCAATCAGCACTCAACAGTTAAGAGTTAAAACCTAGTTAATTTAAGCCAATCAAATAAAATGGACCCTAGGTCCAGAGTATCCAGTCAGGTATATATATATATAAGCAACCATCATAAGAAATAGTTGTTAGTTTGTTGTTTTAGTGTTTTTGTAATGTAACAACAAGATCACAAGAAATGGTTTACTTTAGTATTAACTCTATTAAATGTTTCTGACTACATTAAATTAAAGATTAAAATTAATAATTTAAGTAAAAATAAAGATAGGTAAAGCTGTCTTATTTTTAATTTTGCAGCTACTGAAGAAGTGGAGAGAAAACATTTCAAAATGTATGGTTGTTAGACTATTAATAATAAAGGGGGTTTAAACAGGTGAACTGCTTTAATTTTAATCAAGATAACCTGTACAATGTGCCATTCACACATTGTATGAGGAATAACTGACAATTTAATGATATTTCAGTAACTCTTTTGATACAGCCCCACACGAACAATCGTTGCCTAAATTAGAGCAATCCATCATGTTCTTTTTATAGATGTCAAGAGTAAAACAATATTCTTGTCAATGTTGACCAGACAGGAAATGTGATTTAAAGTAATATGAGGACTAGTATGAAAGTAATGCCTCCTAATTTTTCACTTTCAAATGTGGTGCCGTAGATCATTTTGCATGATACTGAATGGTCACTAGCAGTCTAGTTTCACCATAATGGTGGTGCTGTGATTGGTCTCGTGAGAGCAACAAATGGATAGTTTGAAATGGAGGATGTTACAGATATATGTATCAAGCAAAGAGTGATGATTGAATTTCTTACCAAGGAAGAAGTGAAGCCTATCAAAATCCATACGAGTCTCAAAAATGTTTATGGTGACAATACTGTAGATGTGAATACAGTCAGATGTTGGGTAAGACACTTTAATAGTGGGGAAAGTGACATTGTTCACAAGCCCCAAAGTGGCCAGCAAGTAACGTCAATGACGTGTGGACTTCTTAGAGCGTAGTAGCACCACAATCAACTCAGATCGATATGTAGAAAGTCGACATCTGTAGAGTTACGGGGCAAAAATCTTAATCAGTTTCTTCTTCTCCATGACAATGCATTTATGACTCATGGGGTGAGAGCCACAAACTTATGACACATGGGGGTGAGAGCTTCTTGCCCTAATGGAAGCCAAGCATTCTGGTCTCTTGCCAAAGCTATTGGCCGCAACTTTTGCCCATCTCTGCTCCCACCTCTGTCAAAACCAGTTGGTTCTGTTGTCACTTCAGCCTGCAAATGATAAAGCTGATCTGCTAGCATCCCATTTTTCTTCCACCCCTGTATTAATGATCTTGGTAAAACACCTCTAACCATTCTCAACATGCTCGATTCAATGCCTCCTGTGGTCTTCTGTCAAAAGGATGTCAGAAGGATTTTGACGAATCTTGATGCTAAGAAAGCTTCAGGTCCTGATGGTATTTCTCCACTTGTTCTCAAAACCTGTGCTCCTGAACTTACTCCTGTCCTTTGCCACCTTTTTTCACTTTCTTATTCCAAAGGTGTTTTTCCTTCTGCTTGGAAATTTGCTCATATCCAGCCAGTTCCTAAAAAGGGTGACAAATCCCTCCCATCCAATTATCGTCTCATTGCAATTACTTCTTTTTTTTTTTCTTTTTTTTTGGTAGTTGTTGGTGCATAGGCTTCTGTGGCCATAATGCACCTCCCAAAGTTTTTGCAGTACTTTGATCCAAGCAATTACTTCTACTCTTTCTAAAGTAATGGAGAAATCAATTAACCACCAACTCTTAAACTATCTAGAAACCTTCTGTCTGATCAATGATCGCCAGTATGGATTCCGTCAGTAGCACCACAATCAACTCAGATCGATACGTAGAAATGTTGAAAGTCCACATCTGTAGAGTTACAGGGCAAAAAGCTTAATGAGGTGGTTCTTCTCCATGACAAAGCACGACCCTACACCAGTCTACGCATGATTGAGGCCATTGCAAAACTGGGGTGCACAAAATGACGGTGACTTTGTGGAAAAATAACAGTGTGTTAATCCACTGGTGATATTCTGGCTTATGTAACCCATTTAGGAACAAATTCAATGGAAAAGTTCGGGGAAACACAAGCAGTTGCTCTTGACATCTCAAAGGCTTTCGATCGTGTTTGGCATAAAGGTCTCCTAAACAAGCTTCCATCTTATGGTTTGCCAACTGTTTTTTGTAATTGGTTATCCAGTTTTCTCTCTGACCGCTCACTGAGTGTGATGGTAGATGGCTCTCTGTCTTCTAACTTCTCCACTAATGCCGGTGTCCCCCAAGATTCAGTTTTTCCCCCACTCTTTTCCTCTTGCATATTAATGACCTTCTTCCATTGACTGGAAATCCTATCCATAGTTTTGCCGATGATAGCACATTGCATTCCACTTTCCATTTTGAGAAACCTTGTCCTGCTGAATCAGCTTCAACTTCTCGAAAATCTGATACCAATTCCTTAAATGCCAATGTTCAGATAATTCTCCAGTGGGGCAAAGACAACTTAGTTGATTTCAATCCTTCTAAAACTCAGTCTTGTCTTATATCTCACAAAAAGGATTCTTCTGCTCCTATGTTTATCTTTGGTGACACTCCGATTCCTAGGCAAGATGATATATCTCTCTTGGGGATTACCCTGACTTCCAATCTCTCTTGGCACAAGCACATTACAAATATTGCTTCCTCTTAATCTAAAAAACTTGGTTTTCTCTTTTGCTCTCTGCGTTACTTTTCTTCCAAACAGCTGTTCACTCTGTACAAATCGCAAATCCACCCTACCATGGAATATTGTTCCCACATCTGGGGTGGTGCCCCCAAAACCTCTCCCAGGCTTCTAGATTCCATTCAGAAGAGAGCAGTTAGGTTAATTAATGACTCCTCTCTAACAGTCTCTCCACTCGCTGTCTCATAGACGTACTGTTTCTGCTGCATGCCTTTTCTACAGATACTTCTATGTGTACTGCTCTTCTGAATTGGCTTCTATAATTCTCGCTCTCTCTTTCAAAACAGTCCGAACACGTGCCTCCAACAGTCAACATCCATTTACTGTCCAACTTCAAACTCACAGAACCAACTTTTCATCTTCCTCGTTTATTCATTCAACTGCCATTTTCTAGAACAACCTTCCTTCATATGTATTTCCTGAAAATTACAGTCTACAGAAGTTCAAGTCTAATGTCAACAAATATCTTCTTTTGTCTTCTCAACCTCCAACCCAAGCATGGTACTAGGTACTATAGGTTCTAATACCTCTCGTGTTTGCGGTTTTCATAAAAAAGAAAAAAGAAAAAAAAAGCTACCTTGCAATCTTCTGAATGGGGAAATAGAAAGCAACATAAATGGAAAAAAGGTATATGAATAGATAATAACCAAATCCGTATATAATAGCATCAAAAATATTAACCATTATCAATGTAAATATTATAAATATATCACAATATACTCAATACAATACTAATAATAACACAATATACTTTTAAAAATATTGAATGCTACAATTTATAATATGCTATTAAATTATAGTACTAATTAAATTTTACTGAAAAAAAATCAACTTTTTTTTGAGTGCAAGTGCACCTAAAAAAACAAGTTTTTTCTGGTAATTTAACTGAACAGAAGACCACAGGTGAATCTGTCTGCATCATTCAGAAGCCAAGGCTGTTATCTACTGCCAGTAACACTGTTAATCACAGTGTTACTGGCAGTAGGGTGAGATCTAATTTACTATTTTAACTGAAATTATACCTTGGACTAGAACAGCAAAGCATGTCCCAAAACATTGAAGATGCCTTGGTTCAAGGATAAAACTAGCAAAATGTAGTTCCACAAATTTTTTTTTTTTTTTTTTTTTTGATTTGGTAGTTATTGGCGCATCAGCTTCTGTGGCCATATTGCACCTCCCAAGGTTTTTGCAGTACTTTGATCCAAGCCCGAGGCGGGAATCGAACCCGCGACCTTTGGGTTGACCGGCAGGTACTTTACCCACTCGGCTAGCCCGGTCGGCTAGTTCCACAAATAAAGGCCTATTTGTTTGCACTGTGTACAGTACATATGAACACCTGACTGTAGTCCCTTGCATTCGCTGATGACCTGGTCTTTGTTGTATATGCAGACACTAGAGCTCAATTCGAAACCTGGATTTAACCAAGCACTCGGCAAAGCTCTATTGCTTGGGCCACCACCCACAGGTTCCTAATATCTGGAGAAAAGACAATCTATACTGCTAAAAGGATCCCTTCAGCTGAGACAACCATTAAAATTGCAAGTCCCCAAATCAAACTGTCATCAGAAATCAAATACCTAGGCCTGGTAATTGACACGAAACTTACCTTTTAACCCCAATTGGTTTAAGTGGCTTCAAAGATTAGAAAATACATATATCATGTAAATAGCATAACCCTCTGGTTATGCTACTTACAGTCACTAGAGCCTGCCGCACTATTAGTACCCTGGCTCTCCAGGTCTTGGCTGGCTTCATGCCTCTACATCTTGAGGTGGTCAAACGAGGCTGCTTTCAACGACTAAGAAAAGCCAACTCACCAAGATTTTTGGAATTCAACTAGACATGCTGTTGTTGTTATTTAGTTTTTAGGAGCATTAGCAACTAAGGCCATATTGTTCCGGGGATATGCAGTGGTCATTCCCTGACCTTTCTGCCACATTTGGTGGCTCACAGGCTCGAACCCCGGTCTAATCAAGAAGCACATGCTACGCACTGCTGCTCCTGCCCACCTGGATACGGGGGCACCAACTAGACATGCTGAATGATCTGTTATTTTCAAAGTCCGTTAAATTGATGTCTATAAAAGCAAGAGCAAATCTTAAACTTTACTTTGTATTTTTAACTGATTAGCATACTTTGGCTTCTCTTCCTGTAAGAGCAAAGGTCTGATCCCATTCTGCAATTTTTCTGTCTTTCCCTCCACCAGTAAGAAAAGTACCATCCTTCATAGAGCAAATGGAAAATACACCACCATCATGAGCATTATATACGGTTCTAAAAACCCGATTGGAACCTGAAATAAACCAAGTCAATATGCTTAAATAATTATCTAAAATGTGTTTAATGCTTATTTTATTTAACAGTATATATTACATAAATTTCAAATTCATAAATGTTTCATGATATCTTTCTCACTAATTAATTTCAATTTTTTTTTTTTTTTTGTCTAATATGGTGTTATGTTAATATATAAGTTTCAAAAATATATTGTAACTGGAATATCAACAGAATAGACACAAACACTTAAATATATAAATAGTATAGCTCCGTTTATGCATATAATTTATGGAAAATAAATTATTTTAAACTCAAAATGATAAGGAAATTTTTTTTTTTCCTTTTTCTCTTGGGTACTAGAATAATGACAACTTCAGAGCAAGAATCTAGACACATCATCAAATTCTTGTCTTGAAAAAAATAATATAAAGAAAATTTCTGAACCAAATGATGAACATTGAGAAGGAAAAGTACTTCTCAATTATACACAATAACCGCACAATACAAGAAATTTAAACATGGCCAACGATCTAATGAAGACAATTTGAGGTATGGAAAACAATATTATGACATCAATGCTGAAATAGTTGCTGCTGAAGAAAAATTAATGAGTGATAAATGTAAAAAGGTTTTACAAATTTCCAGAGAGAAGTAAGTAGTAACATTGAAATGATCATAATGAGCATTAAGCAGGTGCAAAGTGAGTCCCATGAAAATCCACTGCACATGATTATGCTAAGTCAGCAAATTAAACAATTGTGTTAAAGATTAAACATAACCTTAAGTCATGAAATAAGCTTTTAGTTCTTTTCGATGATAAACAGACTATTTCTAGAATTGTTACTGTTGATGAAATATGGATTCATCACTGTGATCCACATTTTCTGGATTCATCAAAAAACCCAACAAAAAATCCAAACAAAACAATGAAAGCACACAATGTCACCCCTTTCCCTCAGTTCTGTAGTTGGCCAGATTATAGCAACAACCTTTTGGGAATTAGATGGAATATTATTAGTTGATTATTTAATAAAATGCTGGAATGAGCAGTGATTACTATGTTTAATTCATATTAATGATGCAAAACTCTGTCAAATCTAAATGGTGAGTAAACTGACAAAAGGTGTTTTGCTCCTTCAAAAAATGAACCTAATCAGAAGTGTGCAGGATTGTTCAGCATAAAAAAATGACATTATGCTTATAATGTCAATTTTTAATGGCATTCAGAGTTCTTAGATTAACTTTCCTAAAAAAAAATTTCAGATCATGTAGATGTGTAATGATTATTTTGATGTGCAAGTTTGAATAGAATTTTATTATTCATTTTTATTTAATTCTTAGAATTTCATTTAATCAAGAATTAAAAAGCCTGCAGGAAAAAATGGAAGTGCACTGAAATATTCAGATATTATACAGGCAGTTCCTGCTTTACAAATTCCCCAGGTTTATGAGTTATTTTCTTCAAGTATCAACAAAATCAAAAATATGAACATTAATTGCAATAAATAAATGCCAAACATTCATAAATAAGGCATTTCAAGCCATACTACCGTAGTATCATATAGCTATGCATACTACTGTACATTCGTTTGTTTGTTCAGGCAGATGAGAGCGTCTCACTGACTCATAACATAAAGCAGTTACCATGCTGACATTACAAAGAGTGCTTGTGTTGCTCTCCATTTTCACTGTCTTGTCTTATTTCAAATTTATCCTGCTTATTAATACTGTACAGTATGCCAAAATGAAGCAATACTATGGAGAGTGATATTAATAAAAAGAAGTACTGAAGAGGAATAACATTGGAAACAAAACATGAGATCATAACAAATGTGATTTCATTATTCTTTAACGTTTGTATGACATAAATAATTTCTTTATTATTATGATTTGCTTGATTTTAAAGGCTATGATTTCATTTCTTTGGATAAATCAATCATTGTTAAAGCATAAACTATTGTTTTGTTGACCTTCATTTAACATTACTATGGTCAAATTTCATTGTTCAGAACGTATCCCTGCTTGTAACATTATGTCTATGGGAAATGAATTCCCGCTTTACGAGCATGCACTAAGAACAAATTAACTCGTAAAGTCAAGAACTATCTGTACTGAAAAATAAAATTATAACTGAAACTAGTATTTTTTCTTTATAAAGTGTAAAACATTTTTGAATACTTCTAAATATCTGTCATCAGATTTAGATGTTTTATTTTATAAAGTAATAGCAGCAAAAGTTTCTGCCTGGCCATAACACTAGGAATTTTTTTCACATTTCTAAAAAAAGTCTTTTAAACACATTACAATGGAATCTTGTTAGTACATTATTCAGGGGACTGGGGAAAAAACTGTCGTAAGCAGTAAAATGTACTAACAAAAATTCATTTAACATACATTTTTAAAAACATATCTAGAGCACACTTTATTGTTCTGGCCTAATTTGTAAATAATGTGTCCATTTTTGACAACCGATTAATGATGTCCTAATCAACATCAAACCTGCAAATATAATAATGCACAATATCCATGGCTTCTAAAGCTTTTAACAGCATCAGAACTGGTGGAAACTCTTGTTCTTGAGTGTCCTTCTCATCAGAACTCTCTCTGTTTGGTGCTACTCAGTTTCTTCTAGTGAAAAAGGGTAGGAGATGCTGTTGTCACACTCAATATAACTGTCAAAACTAATATCATTCTTCCCAGAAATTTATGGCTTCATCTAATTTTATCATGTTGTCTGTATCTGATAGTGGAGAGCAATCAAGAAGTATACAACAAAAGCCCACTATGTTGAAACAATTCCTTATGGCATTTGTACGAATAGAATTCCAATGCAGATTTTATGAAGTGCACTGCATCCAATACAGAAATTTTCTTCTGCATGGTGTGCACAAAAGGCAGCCTCTTTTGCATGAGCCTCTATAATTTTACTTCACACACCAAATTATACCTTGTTTAAGAGGTTGAAAGTAATTCATACATTGGCCAGTAGGAACATCACCTTTTTTTTATATATACAGTAAACCCCCGCTATTCGCGGGGGTTATGTTCCTGAGAAATGTCACGAAATGTTACGTTCCTGAGAAATTACACGAAAGTATGTAATATATAAGAAAAACTAGTCTAAAATTTTGTCTACGTATGTATTATATGTACCTTCATAATATGACTATGTACATAGACAGTTCATAGTGAAATGCAAGCATATGGCATCGAAATGAAAATAAGAAACAATTTAATATTAAATGTAATATTTATTAGAAATTTCAAACAAATCTTTCAAACCAGCGCCTTTGCTAGCTAAAAAACTTATCCCGCCAGTGCAATCACCAGTTTCTCTAAAGTGTTGATAAAGGAGTTTTGCTTTTTCACGAATGATGAGTGAACTTAATGGAATTTTATTTTGAGTTCGGTCTTCTATCCACAGATTTAAAGCCTGTTCCATTTTTTCTAATTTAACATCACGAGTTACAGAGCAAATTTTTGAAGCAATTAGCGCGTTTTCACGGACACTACGGCGGATTTTTTCTTCCAATTTTTTGATTGATCGTACCGTTGACTCATTGATTTTATAATGTTTTGCCACTGAGGAGACACTTTCACCATTAGAAAATTTGTCTAATAATTCAATTTTATTCGCTAATGTCATCACCTTTTATCTTTTCACATTTCCCTTGTTATTCATAGCCATATTTTTGTATGGGTTAGAAAGAACTTGTCCACAATAAAGTCACTTTCTTCCATTAACACACTCGAAAAAGTCTGTTTTACACTGCAAAACGGTAGATTTATCACTTTTGTAAGCATATCAATTTATAAATTGATAAATTTATTCAATTCATAAACATATAAATTAAAAGCAAACGACGAAACCTTCCATGACAAGCGCATAACACATACTGAACAAGGATTAGCGAGAAACATCCACGCTCGCGATTTTGTCACCCCTCCCCCCCACCCACTGAGCGCTGTTTTGACCGGGAAAGATAATTTTAGCCACGCCCATGTTTTTTATGGCGGAAAATATTCACTGTGCTTTAAAATTCACATTTTTTTAGGTTTCATTTTATATTAAATCAGCGATCGCGAATAGCGGGGGTTTACTGTACTACACACCCAAGGTGTCGGAGGGATGGGCTGCACACAGATCTACAAAGAGTAAAATTTTTCTCTTCTTTGACCCCATTTTGGCATTTGGTGCTCTTAAAAAAAAAGATTCAAAAATGAAAAACATTATCCATGTTTGAGTGACAATTACCTTCAGGAAAAATACACATATTCTTAAAATATCATGGAAATTTTGCTTCCTCTATTCATAATGGTGCAAGCTTATCCATTCCACTTTCATTGTAATAACAGGACTAAGTTTTTCTTGATCAATTTAGCCCCACTGCACATCTCACCTTTGAGCTGCAATGTTTTATTAAAGTTCAACAGCACACAATGATACACACAAGATTGTGTCTCTTCTTAAATCTTTCTAATTAGCTATTTGACACCTTAAAATCATCTAGCCCCATCTTTTGGGCTAAATCAGCTACTTTTGACTAAAACATGTTTCCATCAAACTTGTATGTTTGAATATTTGATACACATGCCTGCCTGAACCACTTCCTCAAACTCTAGATGTCCTTCATGCCCATATTTTCTCTTACCACTTACTCTGTCTTTGAGCACAGTTTCAATTTTCTTTAGTTTTTGTACTCTAATGAGTGTAGAATTGTTGTTCATAATTGTAAGGCAAAGTAAGACAAATTACAAATTGGCATTCATAATTTGTCCTACTGGTTTTTTCTCCATTATGAAAACTTTAAAAATAACTAAATGCACAAGGCATAATACGTTAAGAGTAAGAGTTTAATATCTATATAATATTAGTGTAGATACACCATAGATAACTCTTAAGAAACTACAATGGTAGTGTGGGAGGCATCATTTGCTCTGTATCTCATATTGTGCTCTTTCTTCACAATGAGTTGCCATGGTATTGCACTACCTTGAATAATTAACGCTTCACTAATAGAGAAGACTATTAGTTCACTAATAGTCTTCTATTAGTGAACTAATAGAAGGTGGATGGTGGTGTGACTGCCAAAAATCTCCACTCACAGGTTTATTGGTGCAACTTTCAAGAATTTTCACTCACAGGCAAGAGATTATTGTTAACCTATAAGCAACATGGTTGGTTAAAACGAAATCTCACACCCAAAGGAAATTCAAATGTCCTAGACAGGAATCATAAATGTGATAACCAGACCTCTGTACATATAATTAATAAAAATGAGACTGAGACTTCTAAAATTCATTATACTATGTGGGTAAAAGTACTAAGCACGAACGTACTGACACGATTCAACTGTATTGTCATATGACTTAACACAAGTCGGGGAAAATGACACTAGCAGTTTATTATTATGTTGCAATTTGAACAATGAGTATTGTTAAAATTGCAACATAGTCAAAATGTCTAACATAATGCAGGTGACTTAAATTAATTAAAGACTATATTATTCAAGTTGTCTTTTTTCTTTTTTAATGATTATATGACCTCCGAGCAATTGTTAACCCTAAGCGCTAGTGTCAACAGTAAGCTATATGCTTGTAATACTGATAAGCTTATTCAGCATCCATTCTCTAACTTTCATTACTAAAGTTCAAAATCTTAATTTATATTATTCATAATTACTGCACGAATATGGTTTACCACAGAAACAGAGGACCTGCAATACTGGTGTCTCTTTGTAATTTTTGTAGCTGACCTTTGAAAAAGCTATTTAAATTGGATAGTATACAACAATATGCTTTGTATATATACAGTTGAACCTCTCTTAGTATTAGTAATGGCCACATGGTGCAAGGAAGCCAATGACTTATGCTGCACCAGCCAAACAAAAAAATTAATAACAATAATAAAATAACAAAAAATACATAACGTAAAATAATAAGAATAAAAACAAAATAATAAGAAAATTAAAAAAATAAATAAAATAAAAATAATAATAACAATTAATAAGAGAAAAGGAAATGGACAACCTATGCATTTCCCTCCTCCCTTAGGTAATTATCCAGTTGACCTTTGAATTTCCTCAGATTGTCAGTCTCTACCACCCATGTAGGTAACTTATTCCAGTAATTTATAACTCGTTGGCTTTTTTTTTTTTTTTTATCTTTTTTGGCTAAAATAAAACTTCCTGCAATCCAGTCTAAACAACTCACCCTGTAACTTGAAATTATGTCCCCTAGTTCTAGGATCATTTATAACCGTGGAAATTTTATCCTTATTCATTTTGCTTATGCCTCTCAGAGCCTTAAACACCTCAAACAAGTCTCCTCTAAGGTGCCTAGTTTCCAAGCTCTGCAATCTACATATTTGAAGTCTTTCCTCATATGGATGCCCTTTTGCCGATCTCACCAGATAAGTTGCCCTTCTTTTGGACTCTTTCAAGAAGAATAATGTCTTTCTTTAGGTGTGATCACCATACTTGAACACAGCATTCCAAGTGTGGTCTAACAATAGCCTTATATAATGGGATTATGACATCCTTATCTCTTCTAGCAATTGTTCAATAAATCATCGATTATTATTATTATTATTATTTCGTATGGCAAAAAATGAGGATACATTTGTAACAATGTCAAAAAATAAATAAATAAATTACAATAAGCCTAAAAACAATATTTACAGAAAAAAATTATAAGTAACATTTGATGAATTAAAATGTAATGTCCAGTTTATTCAGCCACTTAATAGCATCATCAGTAACACTATGTAGATCTTGGATGGAGCCTTCAAATCTCCTCTTTGGGCACTCCGAGATGACATGCTGGATGGTCTGGGGCACGTTGTCACAGTCGCAGAATGGGTTTTCAGTTTTTCCCCACTTATGCAGCCAAAACTTGCATCTTCCGTGATTTGTTCGGATTCTGTTCAGGGATGTCCATTCCTTTCTTGGTAAGTTGAAACCTGGAACAGCTCTGCATGGATCACTGACTAAGCCCAGGTGGTCGGGATTTGAAGTAGTCCAGTCTTCGCACCAGGTCTGGTCAGCATTAAAATGTGACTTGATAAGTTTCTCGCCTAGCTTCCATGAGGGGTTGCAATCCTGATGTATGGGCAAGTGAGGATTTCTTTGACATTTCTGCCATTCTTTCAGCAAGGCTATTTCTCTTCTTATATGAGGGGGATAGATGTTAGATAACACTGGTAGCCATTTTAAAGGTGTCGATTTAATGGTGCCTGATATTGTCCTCATTGTGTCATTCAGTGGGATATCAACTTTTACAGAGTGTGCACTATTAAGCCATACGGGGCAACAATATTCTGCAACTGAGTAGACTAGGGCAAGGGCTGATGTTCGTAGCACCGTTGCGTTTGCTCCCCAGCCTGTTCCACTGAGTTTATGCAAGATGTTATTCCTAGTTTTTATCTTTGCTGCAATATTACAAAGGTGTTGTTTATATGTCAGTGTTCGGTCCATTATAATTCCCAGATATTTTGGGAAAGGGTTGTGTTTCAGTCGTTGACCTTTATATTCCACTTGTGGCATATAGTTAGCCCTATGGGCCTGGAAATAATAAATCATTGATAAGACACCATGGGCCTTCCTTCCAGTCTACAATGCTCAGAGAACTTCATATCTGACCATATCATAATACCAAAGTCTCTTTCTTCCACTATGGGCTTTAGTTCAACTCCACCAAGTGTATAAGTTATTAGCATTAGTTGAGGCATATGATGCAAGAAAGCAAGCTTATAACAGCATCAGCCAAAAAAAAAAAAAAAAAAAACCCCTTCCCATTTCACCCATCCAGTCACTCTAAATGCTTGTCTAGTTCAGCCTTAAATTTATTAAAGTTATCAACTTTAATATCGGAAGTATCTCATCAGCATTGAGCCTGCTCAAACTATTCAAGGCCTTATACACCTTGATCAGATCACCTCGCAGGTGCCTAGTCTCCAGATGCTGCAACTTGCAGAACTTAAGCCTTTCTTCATAAGTGCACCCCTTTGTTCCTCTCACCAATATTGTTGCCCGCCTCTGTACTCGTTCTAGGAACTCTACATCCTTCCTAAAATGAGGCCTCCAGACCTGTATACAGTACTCAAGGTGTGACCTGACCATTGCCTTACACAAAGGGATAAACACCTCCTTGTCTCTGCTAGCAAAATTCCTATTTATAATTGACAAAACTCCATGACCTGCTCTGGCAGCCTGTCGGCACTGCTCAGAGAACTTTATATCTGACTACACAATTACCTTCAGGTCTTTTTCATTTTCCACCCCCCCCCACCCCTGAGTGTAGTACCACACAGTTGGTACATTTCTCTTGAGTTACTGCTACCTATATGGAGTTCTTTTTTTAGATCCTGTTTTCTAGGCAAATTTTCTAGATCCTGTTGCAGGATCTAGAAAAGTTAGGTATTTTGGGGTTACTGTTCCCCAGGTGCAATACCTTACACTTTGCTGGATTAAAGCATAGCTGCCATTTTTCTGACCATCTCTGAAGTCTATTTGGTTTTGTTTTGTTTTGTTATTTGGTTTTTAGGAGCATTAGCAACTAAGGCCATATTGCTCCAGGATATGCGGTGGTCATTCCCTGACCTTTCCGCATCCTCCATATTTGGTGGTGACGGGCTCGAACCCGGATCAAATCAAGAAGCGTGTGCTACGCACTGCTGCTCCTTCCCACCTGGCTATGGAGGCGCCTGTCTATTTGGTCATTCTGAAGAAGCTCTTGCTTGGCGGCAATCATTAACTACTTTACCAATATCATTAGCATTAGCAAGGGCACATGATGCAAGAAAGCAAGCTTCAAATGTTTGTCTAGTTCTGCCTTGAATCTGTTTAAGCTATCAACTTCTACAACAGATGGAAGTTTGTTCCAGCAATCAACCACCAGCTGGCTAAAGGCAAACTTTCGCACATCTATCCTACAACTGTCTTTCCTCAATTTGTATTTATTCCCTCTCAGGCAATTATTCTGAGCAAGAGGAAGAATCCCATCAGCACTGAGCATGCTAAAACCATTCAAGGCTTTATACACCTCAATCAGATCACCTTCCAGGTGCCTAGTCTCCAGACACTGTAATTTGCAAAATTTAAGCCTTTCTTCATAAGAGCAACCCTTTGTTCCATTCACTATCTTGTTGCCCTTCTCTGTACTCGTTCCAACAGCTCTACATCCTTCTTAAAATGAGGCCTCCAGACCTGTATACAGTACTCAAGGTGTGGCTTGACCACTGCCTTATACAAGGGGATAATTGCATGCTTATCCCGGCTAGAAAAATTACTGTATATCATTGACAAGACACCATGAGCTACTCTTGCAGACCGTCTGCACTGCTCAGAGAACTTCATATCTGCCTGCACAACCACCCCCCAAGTCCCTTTCATTCTCTACCACTGTCAGTGTAGTACCACAGAGTTGATACGTTGCTCTGGGGTTACTGCTTCCCATATGCAGTACTTTACATTTGTCAATGTTAAACTTCAGTTGCCACCTATCAGCCCATCTACTCAACTTTTCTAGATCCTGTTGCAGCAGCGTACTGTCAGTGTCATTAACAACCCTGCTGACCTTTGTATTGTCTGCAAACTTGGACATTAAGCAGATATACCATCATCAATATCATTAATGAATACAGAAAACAACAATGGACCCAACACTGAACCCTGGGGGATTCCACTAATAACATTAGTCCACGAAGAGCAGTGTCCATTGATTACCACTCTCTGTCTTCTCCCACTCAGGATCCCTTTATCCATAGCAGCAATTTGCTTCCAATGCCACACTGCTCCAATTTGTGCAGCAGTCTTCCATGTGCAACAGTATCAAAAGCCTTTCTAATATCGAAATATATGATATCAAAATTATTCTTTGTATCCAGTTCCTTTGTGACTACATCATAGTATCCAATGAAATTGGTCAGACAAGACTTCCTTAACAAACCCATGATGTGTCCGAACTATATCTGCAACGTCATCTGCAAATTAAACATCATGCCCTCTATCCCTTCATCAACGTCATGTATGAAAATCACAAACAACAATGGTCCTAATCCTGATCCTTGGGAAACCCACTTCTTACATCAACCCAATCTGAGGAATAACCATTTATCAAAACCCTCTGCCTCCTGCCCTAAGGCCATCCTGCTATCCATCTAAGGATTTTCCCTGTGATTCCAACCTGTTCCAGCTTTTAAAGTAACTGCTCAGATGGGATTGAGTCAAATGTTTTGCTGAAAAAATCCAAATAAACAATGTCGAAATTATTCCCTAAGTCCAGCTCTTGAGTGACCCTGTCAAAATAGCTAACCAGATTAGTTAAACATGATTTTCCCTTTACAAAACCATGCTGAGTATCCTTCAGAATTCCACCCTTGATCACTGTCTCCATGATTTTCCCTACTACTGAAGTTAAACTAACTGGCCAGTAATTTCCCACTTCACTCTTAGAACCACCCTTATGTATTGGAGATACATTGGCACTTTTCCAATCCAATGGAATCACTCTCGAGTCCAGTGATGCTCTCATAATTAGCCTCAATGGTTCAATGCACTCACTTGCGCCTCCCTAGAGATTTTAGGGTAAATGCTATCAACCCCAGGAGCCTTAATGGCCTGTAGGCTCAAAGGTTTTTTCATTAAAAAAAAAACGTGTGAAATTTCAATATCATTAATTCCATTTTTTTCAAATTTTTTTCAGAGTTTTTCTTCTGTAAATATCGATGCAAGGTAACTGTTCAGTTCATCTGCAACTTCAGCTGGAATATCTAATACTATCCCACATCCATTACATAAGAGTCCGATCTGGTTTGTCCTTCTCTTTGCATTTACATATGTGAAGAATTCCTTATTCCCCCTCTTTGCCAGCCTAACCTTTTCAGTGGCATTATTACTATACTCTTTAACGAACTTCCATATAGCAAATTTTTCTATTTAGCGAAATTTTTAAATTTCCCCTAGGAAAGAGAATTTACATTAAACGAAATGATTTTGAGAGACCAGAGCATGCATTGTTTGCACCTTTGGAATTTTAGGAAATAGAGCTCATGCTGTAGAAAGCATGAATTAAGAGCTAAAAGAATTAAAAATTAATCACTTTAGCCTTTAAGAGGTTAAACATTCCACTATTTAGTGGTGCCCGTAAAACCTATACAACTACCTCTACTGTACCAAGAAGTTGCACTGGTCAACTGCTATCTGTGTGTCCACAGCCATTGGCAAAAATAAAGGCATATTCCTGACTTGGACATAGGCTCTGGTCCACCTGTTTTCTACTGTAAGCATCCTATTAGGGAATTAGAAGAGAGCGATTTTCCTTTATCCCAGAAATCCATCTGTTGTTTCGAAGAAATGAGTCATCAACACTTTCACTAAATTTCACCCGTCTCTGTTTACATGGTAGCTACAAGTGGTCCCTAAATCAGTTTTGTTTTAGTTGCTGTGCAAGTAACCCTACAATGTCTAAAAGGAAAAAGTGGAAGTGCTTAATAGTATAGATCGGGGCATTAAAAAAAAAAGAAACCGCTTTAAAATTTGGTATCCCTGCCAGTAGTACGTCAACCATTCTGGAAAACCGTGTTTCGATTCTCAAACTGTTCGAGATAATGGGACCCGGTCAGAAGCGTGCGAAATTATGCCTCTATGAAGATGTAGATGAAATCGTTTTTAAGTGGGTGAAGTTGATTCAAGGCTAAAACATGCTGATATCAGGGCCATTAACAAAAGAAAAGGCTGAGAACAAAGTTTGCCATCTGCACAGAATTAGGTCTTGCTGCTTCAACAGCGAATACTATTTTAAGGGACAGTGTGCATATAAAAGAACATGTTAAAGGATCAATGCATTTAAAATCAACTGTGGTCACAAAACAGCATTCAGGTGCTACATCGAAGATGAAAAATCAGATTCAGAAGCAAGTACCCCGGAGTCCAATGGCCATTCAAGCAAAATCAAGAAGTATTTATGAAGATATTAATGATAAGTATGACGAACCCCAAGCCAAGTTCGTGGCAAGCAATGGGTGGATAGGTTCAAGCATCGGGTGGTTTAATAGGTTCAAGCATCATGCTGGTTTCCAAAACAATAAAGTATGCAGTGAAGTCGCCAGTACCGATTCTGCAGCTGCAGAGAAATTTTGTAATGTGTTGGGAAAAAACCCCTTCTAAATCTCCACAGCCCTCAACTTCCGCCACGGCATGCTTATCAGCTGGAGAGAATTCTGGCAACAATGCTCAAAAGGTAAAACTTGCTGACATTATGCTTGTCTCCTCTTTCTTTTTGTAATTTTATAATTTTGAAATTTTTGTAATTTTGTACACTTTTGTAATTTTTCCTGCGCATGAGATAAAATTGAATAAATTATTCTATTTACATGTTCATTGAACATTTCTTTTTTGCTTCAATCAAATTCAATCAAATCTGTGAGTGCTGCATAAGCATTTAGGGAAATTCCGACTTATGTAGAGTTCCACGGATTGCAACCCTTACAAAGTCGGGGAGTGGCTGTATACTGTGCGCATCCTGTAAGTAGCATTTCTTAATATGTATGTATTAATAAATTAATTGTTTTAAAATGTTAGAAAATTTATTCATTCGCACTTATTCCTGATTTATTTCCCATCTTTTACTATATTTCTGAGTGTTGAATTACAGTATTTTTCATTGTTGAAAAGGTCATATTTCTTTATATCAAAATTTCTGTTTAATGAATTTTTTCAAGCAAATGATCAATTTCGTTATACAGAGGTCCGACTGTAGTTAGCTCATATTACTTTTTCTATTGTTTATTTTATTTTTTTTGGTGTGTATCCTACATGTATGCACGCACGCACACAAAAAGAGAGAGAGACAATGAAATTGGGTTATCAATGAATCGCGGTAGATCTAAATGTAAACAGGGTAAGTAGCCATAAGAGTTAAACCAGAAATTAGTTAAACCCCGAGAAATAAGGATTAAGTGGTCCCTACCCTGAATGTTTCACTGTGAAGCCAACAACACTCTTATACTCTTGATAATTAGACATTTAGTATTAGGAAATACTAATTACCAAATAAAAATAATATATATATAAAATATTTTGTATAATATTGAAGATAATAATATAGAAGGTAATTCAAGCAGACAATATCAAGCTGGATTTAAAGAAATGCAAGGGATATAAATATAAATAAAAAAAAAATATATATATATATATAGAATTTTATGTATAAAATGTTAGTAGAATGCATGAAGGAGATTTTATTGAATTAAATCTAATGAATATACGGTATACACTGGGAGCGATATATGGTATGAAAAAGAGAAAGAAATGGACCGGAAATTAAAATAAAGATAAGAATTGAAAAAGCAACCAAGATGAAATAACATTGCGGTGTCTTTCACAATTTCAGTGTCATCATCAGAGGTCATCCACTGAAATTATGAAAAAGACAGCAATGTTCTTGCTTCTGTTTCCGACATGCTCTGTATGCTATGGTGCACGTGTGTGGTTGCCACGTGTTACGAAGGCAAATTTAGATTTTGAATTTTGCAGTAAGATTATAAGGTAATGTGCCAATAAATGTGGTTATGATACATGGTGCATACAGATCATGGATGACCTGACCTTACCATGGACAAATTGAAAAAACTGGATAGACTAAAGTAAGGAATATCGGTATAGACAGGAAGAAAGGGACTTACAGTTACTTTGTAAATCTGACCAAAAGACCAAGATGGCAGGGTGCCGGTATATTTATGTGTGGGTACGCTAGCAGCTCCTAGCGTTAGGTGTGAAAAAAAAAAAAAAAAAAAAAAATTTTGTTATGGTGTCTGTATAGATTGACATGAAATGAGTGGTGATAATGACTGTATAGATTGAAATGAAATGGGTGGTGATGATGAGCTAGGTTAAATATATGATGTCCAAACTGCCCAGGATAGTTAAGAAATATAATTGCTGATAAAGTAGCAGTAAAAAGCAGCTAAACTTTGTTAAGGCGAAAAACAGATTGGGTAAAGTTAGAAAGTAGTGTCTCGATATTGTGTTCGGTAGATTAATGGCTCACAGGACATAAGAAGTAGTGGCTAGTAAAGCAGAAAGATGAATGAAGTAGAGATAAGTAGTTGGGCTCGGATATCTTCTTTATCTTCTTTTTAGTACAGGCACATGTCCCCCCCCTATATTAATTAGCTTCTCAATTCCATTATTCTTGATTATATATATATATTTGAATAGCGTTGAAAATAGTTGGAAAAGGAATCTTTCATAATAAAATAAAATAGTACAGCATACATCAGAGGCAGCAAAAAGCATATTCCTCTACATGATGCTTGAAATATAACCGTATAAATAAGAATAAGAGTTAAAATAAAATAATGCCAGCAGTATGGTAAGACAAGAGCGAAAATAATCAAAATTAAACCTAAATCAAACCCGGGGGGGGGGGTAAGAAGAAGGGCATCAAGAGTAAAAATATTGCAGTAGGAACTCTCTAAAATAATTGAGAAAATCTAAATGAAAGAATAATTCTTCATCGAATTTTGAAAGCCAATTAAATAGAAATTTTAGCGGTACCCCCTCTGATGGGTACCAGGTCCAAATTTATGTGAAATATCACCAACAGAGGTGTTAACCACTACAATAAAATAAAACAAAATAAACCAAAAATAGACTGACCATTATGCCCCATATCGACAGAGGGCCACAAGGCCAATAATGATCAGGGAATTGCTGCATTTCGATTGCTGGACAAATCGCCGCAAAGGAGAAGCAATCGAAAGATCAGCCTGCCATCCGATCCTCAGATCAAACCGCCAATGCAGAAGATTTGAACAGCGGTGGTCCTGATGCAGCGAAAATTTAAAAAATAGAACAGCTATGAGCACTCCGGTGCAAAGCCACACTACTGACAAAGTAATCTTAACCAGATTATATAGACAAATAATGAACTATGGATGGCAAGCACAGGCGCAGCATTAGCAATTTGCCTACTACTGTCATGTGATATAATTATACATATATTTGAATAACGTTTAAAATAGTTGGAAACAGATCTTTCATAATAAAATAAAATAGTACAGCATACATCAGAGGCAGCAAAAAGCATATTCCTCTTTTTTACTATTTTATTTTATTCATCAGAGGGGGTACTGCTAAATTTCTATTTAATTGGCTTTCAAAATTCAATGAATTATTATTCTTTCATTTAGATTTTCTAAATTATTTTAGAGAGTTTCTACTGCAATATTTTTACTCTTGTTACCCTTCTCTCCCCCCGGTTTGATTTAGGTTTAATTTTGATTATTTTCGCTCTTGTCTTACCATACTGCTGGCATTATTTTATTTTTACTCTTATTCTTATTTATACGGTTATATTTCAAGCATCATGTAGAGGAATATGCTTTTTGCTGCCTCTGATGTATGCTGTACTATTTTATTTTATTATGAAAGATTCCGTTTCCAACTATTTTAAATGCTATTCAAATATATGTATAATTATATCACATGACAGTAGTAGGCAAATTTCTAACGCTGCGCCTGTGCTGCCATCCATAGTTCATTATTTGTCTATATAATCTGGTTAAGATTACTTTGTCAGTAGTGTGGCTTTGCACCCGAGTGCTCATAGCTGTTCTATTTTTTTAATTTTCGCTGCATCAGGACCACCGCTGTTCAAATCTTCTGCATTGGTGGTTTGATCTGAGGATCGGATGGCGGGCTGATCTTTCGATCGCTTCTCCTTTGTGGCAATTTGTCCAGCGATCGAAATGCAGCAATTCTCTGACCATTATTGGCCTTGTGGTCCTCTGTTGAGATGGGGCATAATGGTCAGTCTATTTTTGATTTATTTTGTTTTATTTTATTGTTGATGATATTTCACATAAATTTGGACCTGGTACCCACAGAGGGGGTACCACTAAATTTCTATTTAATTGGCTTTTAAAATTCAATGAATTATTATTCTTTCATTTAGATTTTCTAAATTCTTTTAGAGAGTTTCTACTGCAATATTTTTACTCTTGTTACCCTTCTCCCCCCCCCCCCACTCCCTGGTTTGATTTAGGTTTAATTTTGATTATTTTCACTCTTGTCTTACCATACTGCTGGCATTATTTTATTTTAACTCTTATTCTTATTTATATATATATATATATATATATAACTTATCGTTGTCTACACACAATCTAGATGACTTCAATTGGGGCCAACCACCCAGACTGAAGGCAAAAAACGACAAGGAGTTTTCTGTTTTTGTAATGATCAATATCTGCTAAGATATATAAAAATTCAGAGATTAAGTAATTTGAATCTAAACCAATTAAATTAAATCTAAATACAAAAGAAAATATAGAAATCTAAAACATTTAAGACCGACCGAGAACAGCTAGGGGATTTCATAGATTTATTTAAAATTTGGGACACCAATCCTATAAACATTGGTAAAATCCATAATACACTCTTCAGCATTAAACTTAGTGCACTCAAAGCCTGGTACCCATCAGAGCCAATAATTATGTCTTTGGATCTTGTCACCTTATGCACATTATACTAGACATTGTTAAATTCAGAATTAATATTTTGAATATTAACAAGCAACCAGAAAACTCTGCCCTTGTCTTATATTTTCAAAATAAAATGATGGATAATTTGGATATGCATAGAACTATTAATTTACGTAACGACTTGCTACCTATTAATAACTTACATATTAATATCAGATTTAGATATGCTAAACCATTTGGTCTTAAAGCATGTAACTATAAAATAATAGCTACAAACCTTGACAATATTAACACTGGACAGCATATATGTGTTTGCCATAAGCCTTCATTTCTTAGATACGTAGATCCTAACCATAACCACATTATAACCGGCGATTTAGATATAATCCCATATCCTGAGCTTAGAGATATTTTATCACAAGGTTTCAAGTTTCGACCTAATCTACCTATTAATAAATCAACTTTTAAAAAAAGTTGTATAATAAATCTGTTATATCTAGATTTATTAAAATACTGCATAAGATCTGCATACAAATATAACATACCGATTGAGGCATACCACATGTGGCTGTTCACAATGCTAAATATCATATTTAAATATCAAAACAAATATAATCAACTGAAATTCAAAAGATAATCTAAATAATAAATAAGCAGCTCAAAGAAATACACAAACATTTTGTAATTACTCCGGTTGACAAGGCTGCTTGCAATTATGCAATTATATGTAAGTCATATTATATAGAAATTATTAAAAATGAACTGCAGTCCAGTAGCACATACAAATACGTAGCATCTTCCCCTAATGCAGCGGTTTTCAACTGGGGTACCGCAACTACATTCCAGGGGTGCCATGTAATTTGGGTTTAAGTTACTTAAACTTATTATTTTTTAATTTATGTTTATTTCATTATAAAAAGGTGTACAGTATCTTTTTAATTTTGTGGTGATCTACAACTGATGTTTACTAACTACCTCTATAAAAAGAATAAAATTATATACTGTATATATATAATTTGTATTATAAAATGTAATTTTTATAATTATATTATTGTAATAAATATCATATAACATATATATTTTTAATATTATATATATATATATATATTAGGCGAAGAATTAATTTGTAAATATTATTTCTATATTTTAATATAGATCAGCACCGATTAATGCCATCTAAGTGACAGATTATGCATTATATCGGTCTGTGTTGATATGTTCTAGATATGATAGAAAAATAAAAAATTTATCGGATTGGCAATGAGGTAGCGAGTTAAGTGAGATTAGGTACAGTCTGCGGAAAACTTGTGCGTCAAAAACGCCCAAGTAACGTGCAAAGTCCCAACGCCAGCACAGTAGCAAAAACCTAGAAGTAAAGTGAGAGTATATATATATATATATATATATATATATAT
Organism: Mastigoproctus giganteus; assembly: GCF_048544385.1. Classification (NCBI taxonomy): domain Eukaryota; kingdom Metazoa; phylum Arthropoda; class Arachnida; order Uropygi; family Thelyphonidae; genus Mastigoproctus; species Mastigoproctus giganteus. The sequence goes on along the minus strand of NC_143580.1, from coordinate 163,781,588 downwards.
ATATATATATACACACACAGAGAGAGAGAGAGAGAATAGGATCTAACTGGCAGAAAATTGAGTAGGGATGTCGCAAAACGGCACCCCTAAATAAATTATTTAGGGGTGCCGTTATTAAAATAGGGTTGAAAACCACTGCCCTAATGTAATAATCAAAAAACTAATAGCATTGCATAAAAAAATTAAAGTTAAAGTACAATAATCTAAAATATCCGTTTATATATGGTATACCTAAATTTCATAAATCACCTATTGCATTTAGATTCATAACATCATGTAGAGATAGTTATGCTAAAATTCCAGGTAAAACGTTAAAAAAGCTACTTAAAACTATATTAAATAATGTGAATAAAACTATTATAATAAATAACAACTTACCAATTATAAATGCAATAAAAAATAACAATATTCGGCAAATACAAACATTTGACTTAAACCGTTTATTCACTAGCATCAATCTCGACAATTTAAAATATGTTCTCCAAAAACTATATTTGGAACATAAAAATGCTATAAAGTTTAATTTAACCTACTGGGATACTCTAATAAATATATGTATTTTTAAGAATTACGTATATGACGGAACTTCGTTATACTTACAAGTGAATGGCACCCCTATGGGAAGTCCAGCATCCTGCATAATTGCAAACCTTTATCTATATTCTATAGAAAGAACATTTCAAGATAACCTACTTATGTTCAGATAGGTAGATGATCTATGTGTGTTTAATTGTCCACATTTCGTTCAGGATTACAGCAAATTATATCCAGAAGAACTTGTATTGGAAAAAACTAACAGTTCTTATACTATAGCAAATTACCTGGATCTTCGTATAGAAATATTCCATAATAATATAGATGTAAACGTATTTAATAAAAGAAATGCATTTAATTTCAATGTAGTCAGCCTTACAAATTGGAGATCTAATATATCAAAATCAGTGCATGCTAATATCATTTTATCCCAATGCCTGAGGATTGCTTCTATTTGCAATAAAAAGACAACCTGTGCAGCAAACATAATAGCATTGTACAATAAGTTTATAAATAATAATAATTTCCCTATCGCTTACCTGAAATACCACTTCAGGAAGGTGATAAATATAATTAATTTCAAAAATTTATTTTCTGAACCCATTGCTTCAATATAATTACCATAATTACAGATTTAGAGCCACGTATATTATGTATATAAGATACGCTTTGCTTTCTTGGTGTCGTATGGCTTAGAAAACTTGTACCCACCGGCCTGCAAATTATAGTGTATCATTTATTTTATTTTGTTATTTTATCTTATCTTATACACCGTATATACTTAAGTTCACATAAGGTGACATGCAAATTTAGCGCAGGGTCCTACTATAGGAAAGGATTTGCGATCCTGGGCATACCCGAGCTACAACTTATATCTTGTATTGTCTTTAAGCTGTCCTACACTCTTTGTTCTTATTTCTCCAAAATTATTAGGGTAATCCGAGGATGTAGGAGAAACTATTTCTTATTTGTACTACTATATTTTCACCTTTATGGAGTTCAGGTTCTATCATTCCTACTCTATTAGTTTTTATTCTTCTTACTATCTATCTGCATGTTTCTCTTTGCGTTAACTTTAATTAATTAATAATTTATTTTTACCATATCCATCACATAGGGGTCACCACATATATACTCATCACTAGAGGGATTATTATTTCATAACAACTAGTTGTTACATTATGTCCTGGATACGGTGGATATGCCTTAGACTTTACATTTATTCTTATTTTAATTATTAAATTACGTTCTTTGTCGGGTCAACGATGTTCAATATATGCTTACTTTTATATCTTTCTTTTGATTCTAAAAATTAACTACTTTTAATTTAGATTCAAATTACTTAATCTCTGAATTTTTATATATCTTAGCAGATATTGATCATTACCGAAACAGAGAACTCCTTGTCATTTTTTTCCTTTAGTCTGGGTGGTTGGCCCCAGTTGAAGTCATCTAGATTGTGGGTAGACAACGATAAGTTTTATGTATACAGTAAACCCCCATGAATAGCGGGGGTTACATTCCTGAGAAATGCTGCGAATACCGAAAACACGAATACTGAATTATGGCTCCCATAGTAATAAAGGGGTTCCATTCCACAGTATGAAATATATAAGAAAAACTAGTCTAAAATTTTGTCTATGTATGTATTATATGTACCTTCATAATATGACTATGTACATAGACAGTACATAGTGAAATGCAAGCATAAGGCATCGAAATGAAAATAAGAAACAATTTAATATTAAATGTAATATTTATTAGAAATTTCAAACAAATCTTTCAATCCAGCACCTTTGCTATAGCTAAAAAACTTATCCCACCAGTTCTATCACCAGTTTCGCTAAAGTGTTGATAAAGATGTTTTGCCTTTTCATGAATGATGAGTGAACTTAAGGGAATTTTATTTTGAGTTCGGTCTTCTACCCACAGATTTAAAGCTTTTCCATTTTTTCTAATTTAACATCCCGAGTTACAGAGCAAATTTTTGAAGCAATTAGCACGTTTTCACGGACACTACAGTGGATTTTTTCTTCCAATTTCTTGATTGATCGTACCATTGACGCATTGATTTTATTATGTTTTGCCATTGACGAGACACTTTCACCATTAGAAATTTTGTCTAATAACTGAATTTTACTCGCTAATGTCATCACCTTCTTTGATCTTTTCACAATTCCCTTGTTATTTGTAGCCATATTTTTGTAGGGGCTAAAGAAAAGAATTTGTGGAAAAGAATTTGTCCACAATAAAGTCACTTTCTTCCTTTAACACACTCGAAAAAGTCTGTTTACTTTTTCGAGTGTGTTATTATAAAAGGCACATGATTCTTGCATCATGTGCCTTTGCTAATGCAGTTCAACTTGCAGCTGTTGTAAGCTTTGGTACTTTTCATCACTTTGTAACTGTCCCATGCCATCTTATTCTTTCTATTAAACTGACCAACTGGGTATTTATTAATCTCACCATTCTCCTTATGTTATATTTTCTTCATGGTATATATATGCATTTATGAATTTTGTAACTATTGATTTAAATAACATATAACACACTGCAAAATCGTAGATTTTTCACTTTTGTAAGCATATCAATTTATAAATTGATAAATTTATAAGCATATAAATTAAAAGCAAATGACGAAACCTTTCATGACAAGCGCATAGCAGATACTGATTAGCGAGAAACATCCACGCTCGCGATTTTGTCACCCCTCTCCCCCACCCACTGAGCGCTGATTTGACCAGGAAAGATGATTTTAGCCATGCCCATGTTTTTTTATGGCGGAAAATGTTCACGGCGATTTAAAATTCACATTTTTTTAGGTTTCATTTTATATTAAATCAGTGACTGCGAATACACGAATACAGATACCGGGTACCTCCCCTGGACCCAGGGGAAGCTCTCATAATTATGGCTAAGGGGTTTGCTTACTTCCTTTGCGCCTCCTTTAATATAACTGGATAGATTCCACCACTCCAGGTGCCTTTCTTATGTTTATCTTCAATTTCTCCTCCAATTTTTACTCTCAGTTATTACAAGATTATCTAGCTTACTGCCAGAGTTTAATACACCTCTGGCATTCCCCTCCCTGAATAACTCCTCATATGTGAATGTAGATGCAAAATATTCATTTTGTTGAGGGGAGGACTCAGGGGAGGTATCCATGGACTGGAGATGTGCAAATGTGACCCCAATCCACAAAGGAGGATCAAAGGGAAACACAGGTAATTATAGACCTGTTAGTTTAACTTCTGTTCCAGGGATATTAATGGAGGAACTGGTTAAAGAAGTATTGCAGGATCATCTAGACAAGACAGGCATGCATGGACACAGCATGGGATTGTTAAGGGGAAGTCATATCTGACCAATTTGATTGGATACTATGATGTAGTCACAAAGGAACTGGATGCAAAGAATAACTTTGATAACATATATTTGGATCTTAGAAAGGCCTTTGATACTGTTGCACAAATTGGAGCAGTGTCACATTGGAGGCAAATTGCTGCTATGGATAAAGGGATGGTTGGGTGGGAGAAGACAGAGAGGGGTAATCAATGGACACTGCTCTTTGTGGACTAATGTTACTAGTGGAGTCCCTCACGGTTCAGTGTTGGGTCCATTGTTGTTGTCTGTATTTATTAATGATATTGATGATGGTATATCAGGCTTAATGTCCAAGTTTGCAGACGATACAAAGGACGATACAGACGATACACTAATCACAGTACGCTGCTACAACAGGATCTAGAAAAGTTGAGTAGATGGGCTGAGAAATGGCAAATGAAGTTTAACATTGACAAATATCAAGTACTACATATGGCAAGCAGTAACCCCAGAGTAACGTATCAACTCTGTGGTACTACACTGACAGTTATAGAGAATGAAAAGGACCTGCGGGTAACTGTGCAGACAGATATGAAGTTTTCTGAGCAGTGCAGACGGTCTGCAAGAGTAGCTCATGGTGTCTTGTCAATGATATACAGGAATTTTTCTAGCAAGGATAAGGATGTGACACCTTGAGTACTGTATATAGGTCTGGAGGCCTCATTTTAACAAGGATGTAGAGCTGTTGGAATGAGCACAGAGAAGGGCAACAAAGATTAGCGAATGGAACAAAGGGTTGCTGTTATGTAGAAAGGCTTAAGTTTTGCAAATTACAGTGTCTGGAGTCAGGCACCCGCATAAATTCAAATTGAGGAAAGACGGTTGTAGGATAGATTTGCGGGAATTTGCCTTTAGCCAGCAGGTGGTTGATTGGTGGAACCAACTGCCATCTTTCGTTGTGGAAGTTGATAGCATAAATAGATTCAAGGCAGAACTTGACAAACATCTGGAGCAAGTGGATGGGTGAAATAAGGTTGTTTTTTTATTTTTTTTATTTGGCTGATGCTATATAAGTTTGCTTTCCTGCATCATGTGCCTTTGCTAATGCAGTTGAACTTGCAGCTGCTGTAAGCTTCGGTACTTTTCATCACTTTGTAACTGTCCCATGCCATCTTACTCTTTCTATTAAACTGACCAACTGGGTATCAATCTCACCATTCTAATTATGTTATATTTTCTTAATGGTATATATATGCATTTATGGCTTTTGTAACTATTGATTTAAATTTATTCCATAATTCTAATATATTAATCATTCTCTGCCATTTGCACACAGTCCCCTTTCCTGAAAATTACACCCCATGCCTTCACCTTTAACAACTGCAATCTCTTACTTCATCTTCCAGTTAATGACCATCTGATCACTTACCACTAATGGTTCCTGTACTATGAGTCCTACAAAAATGATCATGTCTAGAATATTCTTACCCATAGTAATTTCTCTACTATGATGATTCAAATCATGATCATCTAGTTTATTTAAAAATTTTGATGAAAAATTTGCTTCCAATGTTCTTCAAATATTAATTAACTCTTAAAATAAAACACTTTATGTTTCATACAAGCACATGTATATAATTAGGTATTTTAAAATTATTTTTTTTTATATTCCAATTCTGTATTTTTATACAATATGGGTCCCAAAAAGTATTTCCCCTTATTTTCCCCAAAGTGCTAAATCTGCTAGCAGTTATCAAAATTAAAATGACAAATTACATGACAGAAGACTTGTGATTTTGTGACCTACCTCGTGCCCAGACTAATACACTTCCATTTGAGTCACCAGTTAATAACTCTCCTTGTTCTGTAAATGCCATACAAAGAACATACTTTGGCTTTTCAAATTTCTAGCATAAAATAGAAAGGAAAGAACTTATCACTATCAAAAATAGAACAGGGTTTTAAGTAAAATCTGTACATTATTTCACTGAAATAAAATAATATAATTATTCAAATCAAATATGATCTTTATTTAACAGACCAGCTCAGAATTTTAACTATTGTGATCATTACACAACTGCATTATTATAATAATTAGTAAAAAATAAATTAAAATAAAATTCACAATATTATTAATCATGAAGAGCATCAGAGCCAGGAGGAGGAACTTCCCCAGATACACAAGAATAGAAAATGTGCAAGAACATTTTATGCTGCTATCGAAGAAGTGATTGGTAGGTCGGAAAATGGCTAGCTTGGGGGGATACACAGAGTAACAGTTTAACTAGAAACACAGGCAGAGGTGAAAGCGATTCTTGCATAGCTACTATTGGTAGATGGAGCAGCCTGGAGAGCAAGGTGTCCAGGATTTCAGGTCCTTCTGTGAGTCATCATGGAAAAAATGAAGGTTGTATTCATTTGTTCAAGAGTAAGAATGTGTGCACATATACTTGCATGTACACTAATCCTAGGAGCACTGTAAATAAATTTGAAGTACTGATTAAGTCATTGAATGCAGACAATTGTTAGAATAGCAGAGCTGTGCCACTCAGATATAAGTGATGCTGAATTTGAATATGGGGAGCACAATGTATACAGGAAGGACAGACAGAGCAAGAAAATGGAGGGGTTATGCTTTTAGTTAAGAAGAATATTAAATCTAAGGCAGGGCATCTAATTTACTGGGTGATAAGTGCAATGTTGTCAGTTCGGTGTGATATAAACACAGGAAAATCAAAATTGTAGTAGTGTGTTATATGACTAATGACTGTGATGAGCATACCAAACAGTTATACAGGGAAATAGACACTGCCACCAAATGAGAATGGCACATAATGGGGGATTTTAACTTTCCAGATGTTGACTGCAATTTGTGGGAGGGTCATTCACACACTAGCAAGACTTTTGTGCATTTCTTGGATGACTGTTTTTTACAGCAGGATGTTAGAGAGGCAACAAGAGGAGGCAATATTCTTGATCTGGTTATCAGCAGTGATTCTTCATTTATTAAGAATCTGCAGGTAAAAGACCCACTGTGTGGCAGCGATCACAGTGTATTAATGCAGAATTTAATTAAAGACATAACTAGGGGTAACTACAGAGGTCTCAGACAGTTTTTAAATTCTATGCAGTGGAATCAACTGATGATGTTACCAACAGCAAATTCTCAATGGGAAGCATTGAGAGAAGTAATTTTTAGAAGCTACTAAGCTTTTCATATACCAACGAATAAACACTGCGTTCAAGGCTTAGCCCAAAATGGATGTCAGATGAACTACTGAGACATGTGGCAGAGAAGAAAAGTGCATGGGATGCATATAAATTATCAGGTGATACATAAGTCTATGGTATATCTATAAACTAGTCTGTAACCAAGTCACAAAAGAGGTTAGGCAAGCTACAGTAGATTATGAGAAGTCTCTGGCAAAGAATGCAAAGAAAAGCAGCAAAGACTTCTATACTTATATTAACAGTAGAAGGAAGGGGTTGAATCACATTGGGCCACTTGATGTCTACTGGTTAACTATTGATGACCCTGCTTGGGCTGTGGACAAATTGAATAGATATTTTGCATCTACATTCATACATGAGGAATTCTTTAGGGAAGGAAAAATCAGTTCATCAAACTCTAACGAGGAGCTAAATGACTTGTGAAGTACTGGCTGAAAGAAAAGTGGAGGAGAAATTGTTGAGGATGGACATAAAAAAGCCACCTTGAATAAACAGAATCGATCAAATTATATTAAGGGAGGAAGCAAAGAAGGTAAGTAAACCTTATAATTATGAGAGCATCTTTGGATTCAGTGGAGGCCCAATGGACTGGAGATGTGTGAATATATCACCAATTCATAAAGGAGGTCAAAATGCGACAAAAGCAATTACAGACCTCTTATTTCCCTGGAACAGACAGAGCTTAACATCTGTTCCAGGGAAAATAATGGAATCACTGGTTAAAGAAGTAATGTAGGACCATTTGGACAGGCATGCAATTATACTGCAATCACAGCATGGATTTTTTTTAAGGGATTTTGTCTAACCAATCTGATAGGTTACCATGATTCAGTGACCAAGAAACTGGATGCAAAAAATAATTTTGACATCATATATGTGGATTTCAGGAAGGCTTTTGATACTGTTGCACATAAAAGACTGCTGTGCAAACTGGAGCAATGTGGCATTAAGGGAAAGTTACAGCTATAGATAAAGGGATGGTTAAGTGGAAGAGGACAGAATGTGGTTATCAATGGGCACTGCTCTTTGTGGACTAATGCTATTAATGGAGTTACCCAGGTTTCAGTGCTGGGTCCATTGTTGTTTTCAATATTTATCAATGATACTGATGAAGGTATGTCAGGCTGTCTAAGACTGCATATGATACGAAAGTTGGCAAAGTGGTTAGGGTGAGCAACTACAACAAGATCTAGGAAAATTGCAGCGATGTGTTAAAAAGTTAAAAAATGCTATAATTTTTTATCCCTTTCACCTGTTTTTAAGAAGCATTTATACTTCAAAGCGTCCTATACTTTTTACACGGTCTATACAATTAATCTGACAGAATGAAAGCTGTTTAACTTTCGATTTCGTAGCAGCAGTCAGTCGCCGCCCTAGGGGGAAGTTGTAGTTGAAACGATACACCGCATTTAGTGCCCAGAGCAATTAAATGACGTCAGTCACCCCTCTCCCCGACGGCAAAGGGCAGTCCAGTCCGCGTATGCTTAATTGCTCAGGAACGAAAAGAGCAGATCGCGACTTTGACAGAAGAGCGTGAGAAATAAGAACATGAGACACAATCCCTTATGAAATCGAAACTAATAAACCCAATGACTGTCATTCTAAAATTTGTTCGTAAAAGCATATCGATTTATGTTCGATGACGCGATTTTAAAACAAAAGAAACTGCCTTACACAAACATGGTATTTCCTTTCTTCCTACAATATTTCATTTTCAGTTGCGTCAAGTTCCAAAGTTGACAGTCCCCAAGTTAGTTCCTCGCCACACATTACTGACCCATGAGGTCAGAATGGAAAGGGGAAGGTAGAAGTATTTATAGAAAAAGGGGAAAGAAACCAAGAGAGCTGGCCAGTCTTAACGTAGATTTCGTGGGATTCGGTGTTGGAAGAGTCAGATCTGAGAGACTTAGAAAACATTTGAAGATTTACAAGAGGTTTTTCCAGTATCTGGTAGAGTTTTTTCTAGCGTCGAAAGTAGAAAAGAGAGAGAGTGGAAGATCAGCCGATAAAGAAAATCAAGGAAGATAGCCCAAAGTCGTATAATTATCGATCAAGGAGCACCGAGAACGAAAGACATTTTTGTCGGTAAGTGATTAGCCTTTTTCTGAAACAACATAAAAAAAACCGCAACCATTAGAAGTTAATTATACTTTTCCCTTGCCTTTAATTCACACGCACAGACCTCTCTTCTCATTAAAGTCATTCTGACAAATGTATACCTATTTTTTATAGTCAGAAGTTAACAGTAAACATGAATTGTCCAATTAGTTGTTTTAATACTAATTGTAATTGTTATGTTGACAGATGTATTCTTATTCAAATAATGGAACAATTGTAAGACATAACTGTCATCAGCGATTGTGAATTCATGTTAGAGAATTAGTGGAAAAGCCACATGAAGAACATTACAAAACTGTAATACTGCTATCATAAGATAATGCTTGCATTCAGTTAATTTACCTATCAATCACATACCAATTATTCTAAGCTTTGACCAATTCAATTGCACTCATGTATATGACATATGTTTAATAAATCTTGTTTTGCTGATTATTTTGCCTTGTGACAATTCTCTGTGACAATTTATATAATTATTGAGTAGATTTTGAGTTGGAGTTATGCGGGCTCAAGGTTCAACTTAAGGAGAACCTTTGAGTTAATCACAACGCGATCTTGATGCTGTGGGCTTACTCTTAATTAAGTCTGAGTGGGCTTGAGGGTGCAAGATTTTTGTCCTAATCCAACTACTAGGTTATCATTTGAAACCCAGGTCTTCTGGAAACACATTAGCGTGCAGCCTTGTCAGAAGCCGACTGATTCATAGAGAACGTTATTTAGGCAAGCATGCACGTTAAAACAGAAAGACCCTGTGGAACAGATGGGTTGAGAAATGGCAAATGCAAGGTACTGCACATGGGTAGCAGTAACCCCAGAGTAACTTATCAGCTGTGTGGTAGAACACTCAGGGTAGTTAAGAATGAAAAAGAACTGGGGGTAATTGTGCAGTCAGATATGAAATTCTCTGAGCAGTGCGGACACTTCCAGGACACTGCCTGGGGTTTTGTCAATAAAATACATAAACTTTGCTAGATGAGATATGGAGGTGATTATCCTTTTGTATAAAGCCGCATCTTGAGTACTGTATACAGGTCTGGAGGCTTCATTTTAGGAAATATGTTTTTCCTAAAATGAAGTTTTAATGCCTTGCACTCCACATCTCCTTGATTTTTAAGTCCTCTAACTCCATTTCAAATTGTGCTTCATGTGGGCTAAAAGTAAAAGAGCTGCAAGCAGCTCGCGAGCCGCAGGTTGCCAACCCCTGACATAGTCAGTATGTTAATCTGAGATTAATGCTATCCATATGCAGTACTTTGCATTTGTCAATGTTAAACTTCAATTGCCATTTCTCAGTAAAAGTGCCTAATTTTTCTAGATCTTGTAGTATACCTTGATTACTGTCATGACCACTCTACCAACCTTTGTATCATCTGCAAACTTAAGACATTAAGCTTGATATACCTTTATTGATATCATTAATAAATACAGAAAACAATAATGGGCCCTGGGGGAACCACTAATAAAATTATTCCACAGAGCAGTGTTCATTAATAACAGCTGTCTTCTCCACTCAACCATAACTTTATCCATAGCAGTAACTTGCCCTTAATGCCACACTACTCCAATTTGTATAGCAATCTGTTATGTGCAACAGTATCAAAAGCTTTCCAGAAATCCAAGTAAAAAAAACCCACTGCAGGATGGAAGCCTCCTCAACAATTCATGCTGAGGGAAATGGACCATAATCTGCCACGCTGGTCCAGTGCAGGTTGGCAGATCGACCGTATTCAGCAGTCAGGGGCTTGAACCCCGGTCTACTCAAAGAGCGTGTGCTGCTGCACTCCTGCTCCTGACCACTCGGCTACGAAATCCAAGTAAATGATATCAAAATTATTTTTTGCATCCAGTTCCTTTGTTACTGCATCATAGTATCCAATCAAATTGTTCAGACAAGATCGCCCCTTGACAAATCCATGCTCTAACTAAAGTATAACCTGTCTAGATAGTCCTGCATTACTTCCTTAATCAGCGACTCCATTACTTTCCTGGAACAGAAGTCAAGCTAACAGTTCCGTAATTAATCATGTCACTATTTGATCCCCTTTGAGAACTGGAGATACAATGCTCTCATAATTATGGCTAAGGGTCTGATTATCTCCTTTGCTGCCTTCCTTAATATAATTGGACAGATTCTATCCACCCCCATTTGCCTTTCTTACATTTAACTTCAGCAACTTTTCTCCCAATTTCCCCTCAATTATTACAAATTCATTTAGCTCCCTGGTAGTGTTTGATAAACTTCTGGCATCCACTTCCCTAAAGAATTCTTCATGTGTGAATGTAGATGCAAAACTTATTCAGTTTGTCAGCAACCTGAGCAGCAGCAGCATCAAAAGTTGAACCATTGATATCAAGTGCACCTGTGCAATTCATCTTCCTTCTAATGTTTATATCAGAAAAGAAGTCTTCACTATTTTTCTTTGAATCCTTTGCCAAGGATTTCTCATAATCTGCCTTAGCTTGCCTAATGCTTTTATGACTTGATTAGTCTATTTTATATCTACCAAAGGCTGCTGTATCACCTGATAATTTTTATGCATTCCATAATTTTTTCTTTGAAGTGAGTCTCACTGCCCCAGGGGGGGGCTCACATCTGGTGAGTATCGGCTTGGCACACTCAGGGTACTCAGCTGGATATCATCTTTTCTCTCTCTCTCTCTCTCTCTCTCTCTCTCAGGGTAACTCGGGAATTTGTTTTGGCAGGTGCAGCATAAACCTCAGCTTCCTTGCACCATATGACTAATAATAATAATTAATAATAATTAATTAGTCATCTGACATCCATTTGGGTCTAAGCCTCAAACGGTACTTCTTAGCTAGTATGAAAAGCCTAGTAGCTTCTATGATTATTTCCTTGAATGCTTCCCATTTAGAATTTGCTGATGGTAATATCGTCAGTTGCTTCCCCTGTATAGAATTTAAAAACTGAAACCACTGTTGTTGCCTTTACATTGCAAAAATCCTTCCTGATGGTAATTATACCTTTAAGTAAATCGCACATCAATACACTGTGATCACTGCCACTAGTTGTTTTTGTGGATTTCAAGGGTGCACTTGGTGGGACAGTGCCCTGGAATGCCTTTGCTCTTCAACTCTATAACCTTTGCCTTTGCTCTTCAACTCTATAACCTTTTCAGAAGCTATTTAATGCAGATAAAATAACTACTTAAGAATCACTGCTGATCATCAGAGCAAGAGTATTATTTCCTCTTGTTGTCTCTCTAATATGCTGCTGTAGAAAACAATCATTCAATAAATCCACAAAAGTCTTGCTAGTTTGTGAGTGACCAACCTACAAGTTCTAGTTAATCCAGAGATTTAAAATCTCCCATTATGAGATATTCTGATTTACTAACCCAAGCCTGATAATAAACAACTGTATTTCTCTATACAGTTGTTGGTTATCTCATCAGGGTCATTAAGCCTATAATGCCTGCTCTCATTTTTGCTTCCCAGTGCTTATGTCACACCAAACTGACTCAACATTACACTGACCACCCATGTCAATCAATGCACTACTTTAGAATTTATGTGCTTCTTAACTAAGAGCGTAACTCCCACCCCTCCCAATCCAGTCTGTCCTTTCTGTATGTGATGTCTTTAGTACTATCACTTCTTACAGTTCAGAAACTTCTGGATGGCCACACTCTACTTGCTTGACAAGCTCTTTCCCGAAAATAATCCTGACGATACTGTAACCCATTCTTCTATTAGAATTGCTAACCAATCCTACAAGACTGATATTCACTCAGAATCAATCACTCTTGAAGAATTGTTGACTGTGACGGAAAATATAAATCGAACAAAATGCCCTGGTATAGATATGATTGAGAATGTTTTCATCCTTCATTTTCTTTCTTTAAAACCTCAAATTCTTTTGCTCCTTTTAAACAAATGCTTAGACGGTATATTTCCCAATGTTTGGAAAGTGGCACTGTTGAGACTCATAAAAAGCCTGAAAAACAAACTTCAGACCCCAGGTCATATAGGCCCTCCTTGCAAATTTAGGCAAAATTGTGGGATGTCTAATGGCACTAAGAACTTCACAACTTTTTCTTGATCAAAATCTTGTTTCTCCTGTTCAATATGGGTTCCTAGGTGGTCTTGTGAGGATGCCCTCTTTGATTTAATTCTTCATTTAGATAGTTCTGCAGCAAAATACAAGCTAGTTGTTTTTGTGAATTTCAAGGGTGCATTTGACTTTCTTTGGTGGGACAGTGCCCTGGAACGTCTTTGCTCTTTGCCCTTCAACTCTATAACCTTTTCAGAAGCTACTTTTCTAATCATTTTATCACAATCAAGTCTAAGCATCTACATGCTACCAGACAAATTTTTCAAGGTTGTCCACAGGGCTCAGTTCTGGGGTCCCTTGTCTGGAATGCTGTTCTACAAGGCTGGCTTGGCCATTCATTTGAAAACTGTAAAGTTATCACTTTTGCTGATGATCTGAATTTAATTTTCTCAGGTAATTCTTGAGCCATTATTGAAAACAATGCTAACTGATTGCTGTCAAGGTCTATGTCTTTGGTCTCAAGTTAATAAACTTAAAATTAATCCATTCAAGACAAAGATGATGCTTTTCAAATCCAAACTTCAACAATCACCACAAATCAAAATTTAAGGACAACATTTACCCATTGTGACCAAAACTAAATATTTAAGTCATTATTGATTACAAATTCAGCTTCTTCCCTCATCTTCTTCATCTAACTTAGAAAATTAAAATGTTTTCAGGTTCTGTCATTCAAATTTATAGGTCTGAATGGGGTCTATCAAGGAAAACTCTTATCTTTATTACCAAGCTGTCTTCTTCCCCTATGGTAATTTATGCTGTTGGGGCATGGTTCCATATGGCATTTATACAAAATTCCAATCAAAATTGAATTCCATTCAGCAGTATGTTATTATCTATTACTTGTATGTGCGGAACCGTTTGCACAATTGCTTTCCAAGTTATTGCTGGCTGTATCCTACTTGATCTTTTTCTTACCTATCAGGGTTTATGTTTCCTCATTAAAAAGATGATTCCTACAAGTATACATGACATTAAAATTAATCTACAGGCTCATATGAAGAATAAACAAAGAAGAAGATGCTTTCATGAACTAGTAAATATTTGGCAGACCAGATGGGACACTTATCTTTTTGGGGTTTGCTAAGCAAAAGTTACTTCCTGATATTAAGTTTCTATCAAGAGCTTGATTTTCATTCAGGAGACATCCTTCTTGATCACCGGTATGAGTCACTAAATGAGAAACTTTCTACTCAGTTTTAATAATACTGATCTCTATTTTTGCAGCTACAAAGAAAACTGGAGTAATATTCTACATGACTATACTATTTACGAAGACTCTCGTTCAAGGCAAATGTTATCTATTCCAGAATACTCTCCTGCCCAAGAATCTATCCTTCTTTAGTCTTTCAAAATCTCCTTTTTCTTCAAGAGTTTGCTTCAGATGTTTTCAAGCACAGGCAGTCTTTGTATAATCCTCAGAATGGTGTAAATAGTGTTAATAATGAAAGTCCTGCTGCTTAGGTTTTTTCTGTTTTTTTGCTTTGCTTGGCAAGCATTTTTTTCAGTTAGTGTTGATTGATGAATCCCTATACAACCTTGGCAGAGAATTCCAACACTCATTCCAGCAGCTACATCTTGATATTATAAGGAGATACACTGTTAAGATATTTCAGTTGATAAAGACAGTACATAGACCTCAAAAGCTTTTGTATATACACATTTTTAACATTTATTTTTATTTTTTTAATAGAAGAGTGATGTTAGGTGTGGTGGAAACAGAGCGGGATCATGATCCAATGTCCACGACACTTGGTAACTATGCACCTAAGGGTGGATTGTCTGTAAGGCTCTCAGTGTGAAAAATGAAAATAAATTTTTGGCAAAATTTTCTCTGTTATAAATTATTCTTGAATAAAGGGCCATAAATTCAAATTACAAGGGAAGAGGTTTCAACTGGTTTGTAGTTTTTGTTTTAGTCAATTGTTAATTAGTAAAATAAGTTACTTCTGTGGTTATTTGAGACTATCTGCATAGGAAATTCAAAAGTCTGCTACATTGGTCTACGTGAGAAGGGGGTCACAGTTTATTTTATTTATTTAATTTTTTAAGCTGATGCAACAAATGCTTGGGGGCTTCCTAGCACCATTGGTTAATATTAATACTTGCAATCTCGTGGTGTTATCTGTAGGTAGGCAGAGAACTATGTGGGTACTGAATGAATGAGGACAGCCTACTGACACTGGATTAAGCTTACCAGATTGACTAACTCACAGGCTGAAAACTTTTCACTAAGGTAGGAACAAAGCAATTTAAACCCTACCAAATGGATCAACAAGGTCCCTCTCTGTATTTGTCAGGGAACTAGTACACACAGTACTAAACACATTACTGGAGCAACCATCAAGATGGTGCCATTTATATTAGAAAATTAAATGACAAAGAAGTTTCACTAGCAGAATTAGGTTGTTTTGATATCATAATGGGAGCACTATCCACAGTTAGGTGGACAAAATTTAAGATGGAAAGTTGGGCAGGAAAATTTCTACATGCATATGGATCAATTTAAGGCTAAAAAAAAAGAAAAAAGAAAATTATATCTTAGATAAAAAGTGCTTAGAAACTAAGAACAAAGTTGACTATTTGGTTAAGATTAACAACAGTTGGGTAAGAAATGGCAAATGCATCTACAGGAATATGGGAAAATTTGAAGAGAAAGGTAAATCTACAAAAATGGTAAATGGCTACTACAATTTTGTGCAAGCCATGCCCTCTTAATTATAAACAGAATGTTTTGACATACAGTCAAAACTGTATGTCAAAGACTATGTCTCAAGACATATTTTGACTGTATGCAGAAGCACTGCAGTAAGAAAATTAAAAATGGTAATTAGGGCCAATAATAAAAAGCATAAAAAAGTGCTGAAACAAATAAAAATTATAAAACTCACAATTTGCTAACAACCATTAAATATATCAATCAAAAATTACATAACGTTCCTGACGCTAACATTACTTTATATGAAGAATGGTTAAAGTTTAGGAGAACTTTAGTGGAAACTACAAAAGAGGTATGTCAAGAGAAAGTCTGCAAATGCGAATTCAGAACATGATGGTGAACCAAAGAAGGTAAGGACGCAATTAAGGTAAAGAAAAAAATATATAAGAAAAGTTTGGTAAATAAAATTACTAAATCCATATTGGAATATAAGGAAAAGTGCAAGGAGTGTAATATAACTGGCTAAATCAAAATCTTGGAATATTTTGGGAAAGACATGGAAAACAAGCATCAAGGAAGGTGGAAAATTTTTTTTATCATTTAGTTAAAAATCTTGGAGCAGGTGAAAAAAAAACCATAACCTGGGTAATCAAAAACAAGGGTAGAGTTAAAAAAGAAGGAAAGGATTTAGATGTATGGAGTAAATAGTTATTACTTGAAGGAGGTGAAGATATTCCTGAAGAAGAGGAAAATGTTCAATGGAGAAATCTGGATACTAACCATTACTGGAGTAAAAAGGATCCAGGAAAATATCAAGTATGGAAAATGCAGGAAAGGAAGTATAAATGAAATTAGAACTAAAATGTTAAATGCTGGAGAAAAAATAGCATCATGGTGATTACATCACATGGACAAGTTTCAGAAAACTAGACAAAGGCATTAATTATACCAACATATTAAATGGTAAATAAAGTTGAATGCAAAAATCACAAGAGGAATTTCACTCCTTACTGTAATTCCAGGTAAGATTTATGCAAGTGTCTTAGAGAAGTACTCATAGTAAATTCTTTCAGATGCTGATCATTTACAGAAAATAAAAATTTAAAAGCTAGACAAGGCAGTCTTGTCAAGCTTTTAAATTTTTGATCTGCCAGCTCAGAGCTTATCAACAATAACATCAATGCTATATTTTAAGAAATTAAGACACCTGCCAATGAAAGAAAATAAATGAAATACAGAAGAATAATGTAGAAAAAATTTCAGAATTGAAAAATCACAAAAGTGCCTGTCGAGACAGTGTCTCTTTTTACCAGCTTAAACATCAGAAACTGAGTACTAAATTTAGAGAATGAATGAATAAATAAATTCTCTTGACAAATGATGGCCATCACGTAACAAATGTATAAAGGGAAGAAAATGCAAATTCTTAAGAAGAAATAAAATGTCAGCTTTTACTGTAAAAGTTTTGAAGTGAAATTATATATTTTACCCTCACCCATTAACTTGTGGACACTTACAAAATACCCGATAACACAAGGCGTACAGCAGCAATCAATATCACAGCTGAGCATTTCTTCCCAAGTCTTATTTTTTTTAAAAAAAGAAAAGAATTTACAAAGTAATGAGTATGGCTGTCGTTAACACTTAACCATAAGTGTTGATGGCAGCCATACTTGACACAAAACATTTGCTCGAAATGCCCCTTTTGAAAAGTTATTATATCATATTGTTTTGTGCACATGAGCAAGTACAATTTCCACTTTCTGCAGTTGTGAAAGTAAACATTTTTATATATGTGCAGATTTGCAAATCTTGGCCTTGGGCTTACACCTCAACAAGTTCTAGATTACCTAGCAAGAACCAGAGAAATTACCTGAAAATGATTCTGATGTGCCAAGGTTCCGATAACACTGGTCAACATGCAGAATGTTATGGATAAAATCTTGAGTAATTTTATGCTACTGAACATGTAAATCCATTAAAAATTGTCAATTGGCTCTCGTTTTCGAATTAGAGTTGCGGTCTCATATTAGTGAGTTACTCTACATTATCAACTACGGCTCTCAGCAAAAATATGGCAACACCGCAGTTTCAGTACCTTCACACTCTTATCACATGATTGGCAACTGACACCTCGCTCTACATCATGTGATAAATTGTAGTCGCCTCAAATTCATCTACAACTCTGCTGTAGTAATCCTCGAATACGGCTAGGTACTGGGTGAGTTGTTCTCTATGAGATTCCTACTTTTTTGCGCAGTATTTGTGTCATGTAAGATTAATTTGCCCCATAATTGTGTAAAGAGTCTGGATGACTTCTGTTACATATGCATAGAAGTCATGTTAGTGTCCCTTAGCTTGAGCCATAAAAAAGGCCTACTTCTTGTAGGCCTTTTTTATGGCTCAAGCTAAGTAATTTCAGGTAAATGAAGAAAAAGTGGGCAGTGATGTAACCAAATATAAAATCTGCAATTCGTCCAGTGCTTCACAGTGAAGTGCTATCTATTCCTGAACCACCCGACCGCTTTTCTGTACACTCTGATGAAGATACTGATGGACATCAACTAGATATACACAAAGAAGTACAGTAGCCATCTATGCAGGGCTCCCACGCCTGGGTTTTTTGATTGTCATCTGGGTTGATAGGTTTTTTTTCACAAAAATATCTCATTATCTGGGTTTTTTCGGTAATTTTTAATTTTAAGTCAAAATTTATTTTTATTTCTTGTAAATACAATAAAATTTAATACATTTAATAACAGTTTACAATTTTCTTAATTGTATATTCTAACAATACTGATCATAATTTGTAATATCTCAAGTGATTGTACAAAATACTACAAATTTAAAAGGATTTCAAAGTTTTCAGTGTTCTACACTATGGTTTTCATTCGTATTACTAACATGTATGCGCAGCCTATTGAGCAGGTGGAAGGCAGTCGTTACTGCACAGTCTTTCATGATCGTTCGTGATATTACTGCATTATTTGGTGTGATTTTTAAATTTATACGTGTACTAAATTGTAGTGACTATTTCTATTTTATGTTAATGGATTAGTGCTTTATTTTTTATTTTATAGAACATTTTTAAATAAGATAACTGCTAAAACTAGCCATACCCACAAATTGCCCACAATGTCTGAAACTTGTTCCCAACAGAGAAAGATGAGTAAACTGCACTCAAAATTTTAGGAATGAATGGTTAGAAGATCCGGAATTAAAGGACTGGTTGAAAGAAGACAGTAATGAAAAAGGTGTGTCTTACTGTATTTGTTGTGAAATGAAATTAAAGAATGCCAATAAATCGATGTTACTAGCGCATAAAAATACAGTTAAACATAAAAAAAGTGCAAATATTGCTAAGACAAGTTCAACGTTAGTTGAACTTAGACAAGTTCTCCACAAAAAGTAGACTTACAGAGAATGAAGAATTAGCAAAGGCAGAGTTAACAATTGCTGCACTAATTTCTGAGCATAATATTCCATTTGCGCAATGTGATCACCTTATAGAAGCATGTAAGAAAGAATTTCATGATAGCAATATTGCAAAACAAGTTCAGATAAAGGCGACTAGTCTCCTAGTCTCCAGAGAAATTACCTGAAAATGATTCTGATGTGCCAAGGTTCTGATAACACTGGTCAACATGCAGAATGTTATGGATAAAATCTTGAGTAATTTTATGCTACTGAACATGTAAATCCATTAAAAATTGTCAATTGGCTCTCGTTTTCGAATTAGAGTTGCGGTCTCATATTAGTGAGTTACTCTACATTATCAACTACGGCTCTCAGCAAAAATATGGCAACACCGCAGTTTCAGTACCTTCACACTCTTATCACATGATTGGCAACTGACACCTCGCTCTACATCATGTGATAAATTGTAGTCGCCTCAAATTCATCTACAACTCTGCTGTAGTAATCCTCGAATACGGCTAGGTACTGGGTGAGTTGTTCTCTATGAGATTCCTACTTTTTTGCGCAGTATTTGTGTCATGTAAGATTAATTTGCCCCATAATTGTGTAAAGAGTCTGGATGACTTCTGTTACATATGCATAGAAGTCATGTTAGTGTCCCTTAGCTTGAGCCATAAAAAAGGCCTACTTCTTGTAGGCCTTTTTTATGGCTCAAGCTAAGTAATTTCAGGTAAATGAAGAAAAAGTGGGCAGTGATGTAACCAAATATAAAATCTGCAATTCGTCCAGTGCTTCACAGTGAAGTGCTATCTATTCCTGAACCACCCGACCGCTTTTCTGTACACTCTGATGAAGATACTGATGGACATCAACTAGATATACACAAAGAAGTACAGTAGCCATCTATGCAGGGCTCCCACGCCTGGGTTTTTTGATTGTCATCTGGGTTGATAGGTTTTTTTTCACAAAAATATCTCATTATCTGGGTTTTTTCGGTAATTTTTAATTTTAAGTCAAAATTTATTTTTATTTCTTGTAAATACAATAAAATTTAATACATTTAATAACAGTTTACAATTTTCTTAATTGTATATTCTAACAATACTGATCATAATTTGTAATATCTCAAGTGATTGTACAAAATACTACAAATTTAAAAGGATTTCAAAGTTTTCAGTGTTCTACACTATGGTTTTCATTCGTATTACTAACATGTATGCGCAGCCTATTGAGCAGGTGGAAGGCAGTCGTTACTGCACAGTCTTTCATGATCGTTCGTGATATTACTGCATTATTTGGTGTGATTTTTAAATTTATACGTGTACTAAATTGTAGTGACTATTTCTATTTTATGTTAATGGATTAGTGCTTTATTTTTTATTTTATAGAACATTTTTAAATAAGATAACTGCTAAAACTAGCCATACCCACAAATTGCCCACAATGTCTGAAACTTGTTCCCAACAGAGAAAGATGAGTAAACTGCACTCAAAATTTTAGGAATGAATGGTTAGAAGATCCGGAATTAAAGGACTGGTTGAAAGAAGACAGTAATGAAAAAGGTGTGTCTTACTGTATTTGTTGTGAAATGAAATTAAAGAATGCCAATAAATCGATGTTACTAGCGCATAAAAATACAGTTAAACATAAAAAAAGTGCAAATATTGCTAAGACAAGTTCAACGTTAGTTGAACTTAGACAAGTTCTCCACAAAAAGTAGACTTACAGAGAATGAAGAATTAGCAAAGGCAGAGTTAACAATTGCTGCACTAATTTCTGAGCATAATATTCCATTTGCGCAATGTGATCACCTTATAGAAGCATGTAAGAAAGAATTTCATGATAGCAATATTGCAAAACAAGTTCAGATAAAGGCGACTAGTCTCCTAGTCTCCAGAGAAATTACCTGAAAATGATTCTGATGTGCCAAGGTTCTGATAACACTGGTCAACATGCAGAATGTTATGGATAAAATCTTGAGTAATTTTATGCTACTGAACATGTAAATCCATTAAAAATTGTCAATTGGCTCTCGTTTTCGAATTAGAGTTGCGGTCTCATATTAGTGAGTTACTCTACATTATCAACTACGGCTCTCAGCAAAAATATGGCAACACCGCAGTTTCAGTACCTTCACACTCTTATCACATGATTGGCAACTGACACCTCGCTCTACATCATGTGATAAATTGTAGTCGCCTCAAATTCATCTACAACTCTGCTGTAGTAATCCTCGAATACGGCTAGGTACTGGGTGAGTTGTTCTCTATGAGATTCCTACTTTTTTGCGCAGTATTTGTGTCATGTAAGATTAATTTGCCCCATAATTGTGTAAAGAGTCTGGATGACTTCTGTTACATATGCATAGAAGTCATGTTAGTGTCCCTTAGCTTGAGCCATAAAAAAGGCCTACTTCTTGTAGGCCTTTTTTATGGCTCAAGCTAAGTAATTTCAGGTAAATGAAGAAAAAGTGGGCAGTGATGTAACCAAATATAAAATCTGCAATTCGTCCAGTGCTTCACAGTGAAGTGCTATCTATTCCTGAACCACCCGACCGCTTTTCTGTACACTCTGATGAAGATACTGATGGACATCAACTAGATATACACAAAGAAGTACAGTAGCCATCTATGCAGGGCTCCCACGCCTGGGTTTTTTGATTGTCATCTGGGTTGATAGGTTTTTTTTCACAAAAATATCTCATTATCTGGGTTTTTTCGGTAATTTTTAATTTTAAGTCAAAATTTATTTTTATTTCTTGTAAATACAATAAAATTTAATACATTTAATAACAGTTTACAATTTTCTTAATTGTATATTCTAACAATACTGATCATAATTTGTAATATCTCAAGTGATTGTACAAAATACTACAAATTTAAAAGGATTTCAAAGTTTTCAGTGTTCTACACTATGGTTTTCATTCGTATTACTAACATGTATGCGCAGCCTATTGAGCAGGTGGAAGGCAGTCGTTACTGCACAGTCTTTCATGATCGTTCGTGATATTACTGCATTATTTGGTGTGATTTTTAAATTTATACGTGTACTAAATTGTAGTGACTATTTCTATTTTATGTTAATGGATTAGTGCTTTATTTTTTATTTTATAGAACATTTTTAAATAAGATAACTGCTAAAACTAGCCATACCCACAAATTGCCCACAATGTCTGAAACTTGTTCCCAACAGAGAAAGATGAGTAAACTGCACTCAAAATTTTAGGAATGAATGGTTAGAAGATCCGGAATTAAAGGACTGGTTGAAAGAAGACAGTAATGAAAAAGGTGTGTCTTACTGTATTTGTTGTGAAATGAAATTAAAGAATGCCAATAAATCGATGTTACTAGCGCATAAAAATACAGTTAAACATAAAAAAAGTGCAAATATTGCTAAGACAAGTTCAACGTTAGTTGAACTTAGACAAGTTCTCCACAAAAAGTAGACTTACAGAGAATGAAGAATTAGCAAAGGCAGAGTTAACAATTGCTGCACTAATTTCTGAGCATAATATTCCATTTGCGCAATGTGATCACCTTATAGAAGCATGTAAGAAAGAATTTCATGATAGCAATATTGCAAAACAAGTTCAGATAAAGGCGACTAGTCTCCTATCTTATACAAGATGGCACAGCCTATCATGAAAAAATATACATTTCTAACATATGCAGAAAAAACAAGTTTTCAATGATAATAGATGAAAGTACAGATTTATCTTTATCGCAAGTTCTAGCTGTTGTTGTTAGATATTTTGATATTCAAAAACTTGATGTTGTAGATGTATTACTTGACACTGTTTGTGTCGAAAATGGTACTTCAGAAGGGCTTTATCAAGATGTAAAAGATCTTTTCATCGAAAAAAACATTCAAATAAGTAATCTCATTGGCTTTGGAAGTGATAATTGTGCCACTATGATGGGTACTAAGAGTGGGTTCCAGTCATTGCTAAAAAAGGATGTACCATGAGTATTTATAATGGGATGTGTTTGCCAATCTTTTGCATTATGTGCTAGTCATTCAGTCACGGTACTACCCATCATATCTAGAAATATTTATAAAAGATATCTCTTGTTATTTTTCCCATAGTAATAAAAGATTAAACGAGTTCAAAATGATTCAAGATGTTGTAGATACTGCTAAGCATAAAATCCCCAAATTAGCACAAACATGTTGGTTATCCCGTGGCAATGTAATAAACATTATTATTGAGCAGTGGGATGCGTTAGTTCTTTATTTTCAGTCTCAATCAAAAATTGACAAAATCAATGGTGAAGGGAATATTTACAATACTATGATCACCAAAGGAACCAAGCATATGTTGTTGTTTTTAGGATATGTACTGGAGAAAATAAACTGCCTGAATATTGAATTTCAATCTGAGCATTTCAGATTGCACTCACTCTTCATTCAATGGTTTTAATTGAGTATAAAAATATTCTTAGTTTTTTTCAGAAAAGAAGTCATTACTTCGTGCAAGCTGGTTGAAATTGATCCAAGCAATGCAATAAATCATAAGCCTCTGAATAAAATATATTTGGGAGGCCATTGCATGGCCTTATTAAATTCAACACCACTTGGTGACAGTGAAAGCAGGTTTAAAAATGATTGTTGAAAATTTCTTGTTGAACTTTGTATGGAAATCAGAAAAAGATTTCCTCTAAATGACAATGTTCTTGGCCCAGCAGTGATACATGATTGTGCCAAATCGCCATCCTCAATTTTCCATTTAGCAATGCAGTTCCCTCACCTTGTTTCTGAAGACAAAATAAATCTTCTAGATGATGAATGGAGATCATTTCGTTTAAATCAAGATTTAGATCTCTCTTACAAAACCATCCATTAGTTTTTGTATCTGTTATGTAATGTAAAAGATGGCTTTAATAATTCTAAATATGAGATTTTATCTAACTTTATGACCAGTCTAACTATTTTACCTCACTCTTCGGCAAGCGTAGAAAGAATCTTCTCCCAAGTAAAACATAAAAACAAAAGCCACAAACTCCCTTAAACCAGAAACTGTGAAAGATCGACCAGTGGCAAAACAGGCGATAAATAGATTTAATCAAAATTGCTATATATGGAAACCTAAATCAGAATTGGTAAAAGAAGTCATACAAGGAACTTGATATAAAAGATAAGAAGAACGTTTGAAAAAAATGAAAGAACTTCAAAAAATAAATGTGGAGGGAACTGAATGGGATGAAAATTCTGATTACAATTAAATAAAAGATATTTATGCATGGTAAGTTTTATCTTATTTGTGTTGCTATACTATATGATGAAAACTAGGTTTTTTTGGGGTTTATTTAAGTGGCAATCTAAGTTTTTTTAAAATTATTGAGTGGGAGCCCTGCGTCTATGTCAAGGGATCCACCATTTTGTCCAAACTTTTATCCTTCTGAACCACACAAGATCATAGAAAGTCAGCTTAATGACCTCATCAGGGATCTCGAACTGCTGAAGAATAAGGCAGAGCTTTTGGCCTCGAGTCTACAACAATTATTCTGTGAAAGTACAATATTTCATACTCAAAATAAAGACTATGATAAATTCTATCAAACAGAAGGTGGACTCACTGTTTGTAAGGATGTTGATGGTCTAATGGCAGCAATGAACATGAGGCACATTCCCAAAGAATGTAGACTATTTATAGATGCTTCTAAGGTTAGCCTTAAAGCTGTAATTTACATTATTACACAATGGAAATATGCTGCCTTCAATAAATCTTGATATCCAATCCACAAAAAAAAAAAAAAAAAAAAAAAAATCAAACATGGAGAACATCCTCTAAGGTGTACAAAATCAGAAGTATGAGTGGCAGATATGTGGAGATTTAAAAGTAATTGCACTTTATTAGGACTACAAATGGATTACACTAAGTATTCATAAAGAGGGATCAAAGGGTGACAAGTAATTACAGACCTGCTAGTTTAACTTCTGTTCCAGGGAGGCACTGGTTAAAGTAGTGGAGGCACTGGTTAAGTAATGGAGGCACTGGTTAAAGAAGCACTGCAGGATCATCTAGACAAGACTTCAGTTATAGTTCAGACACAGCATGGGTTTAAGGGGAGGTCTTGTCTGACCAATTTGACTAGATACTATGTGGTCACAAAGAGGAATGGATGCAAAAAATAATTTTGATATCATATACTTGGATCTTAGGAAGGCTTTTGATACTGTTGCACATGGAAGACTGCTGCACAAATTGGAGCAGTGTGGCATTGGAGGCAAACTGCTGCTATGAATAAAGGGATGGTTGAGTGAGAGAAGAAAGAGTGGTAATCAATGGACACTGCTCTTCATGGCCTAATGTTATTAGTGGAGTCTCCCAGGTTCAGTGTTGGGTGCAATGTTGTTTTCTGTATTTATTAATGATATTGATGACTGTATATCAGGCTTAATGTCTAAGTCTGTAGACGATGAGAAGGTTGGCAGAGTTGTTAATGACAGTATGCTACTGCAATCGGATCTAGAAAAGTTGAGCAGATGGGCTGAGAGGTGGCAACTGAAGTTTAACATTAACAAATGTTAAGTACTGTATATGGATAGCAGTAACCCCAGAGTAACATATCAACTGTGTGGTACTACACTGAGAGTGGTAGAAAATGAAAAGGATCTGGGGGTAATTGTGCAGTCAGATATGAAGTTTTCTGAGCAGTGCAGATGGTCTGCAAGAGTAGCTCATGGTGTCTTGTCAATGATATACAAGAATTTTTCTAGCAGGGAAAAGGAGGTAATTATCCTCTTGTATAAGGCAATGGTCAGACCACACCTTGGGTACTGTATACAGGTCTGGAGGCCTCATTTTAGGATGGATGCAGAGCTGCTGGAACGAGTACAGAGAAGGGCAACAAGATTAGTGAGTGGAACAAAGGGTTGCTCTTACGAAGAAAGGCTTAAGTTTTGCAAATTACAGTGTCTGGAGACTAGGCACCTACAAGGTGACCTGAATGAAGTGTAGAAGGTCTTGAATGGTTTGAACATGTTCAATGCTGATGGGATTTTTCCTCTTGCCCAGATTAATCGCCTGAGAAGAGATAAATTCAAAGTAAGGAAAGACAGTTGTAAAATAGATGTGCAGAAGTTTGCTTTTAGCCAGCTGGTGGTTGATTGTTGGAACAAACTTCCATCTGTCGTAGAAGTTGACAACTTAAATAAATTCAAGGCAGAACTAGACAAACATTTGGAGCAAATGGATTGGTGAAACGGGAAGGGCTTTTTTTTTTTTTTTTTTTTTTGGCTGATGCTGTATAAGCTTGCTTTCTTGCATCATATGCCTCTGCTAATGCTATTGCTATTGTTGATTTCTCTGTGAGTGGGATAGTCGTGCCAAGGATATGCATTACGAGAAGAGGAGTTGGTCTCAGCAAAAATAAAAAGCACCTGTATTTAGGATTTGTTGACTGTGGAAAAGCATATGACAAAGTACTGTACCTAGAAATTTGTTCTTTCAAAAGTTTGATAATCTTTGGGAGAGTGGAGGATTAATTGTTTTAAAAAGGGAAAATTTGCAGTAAGGACTGAAGAAAGCATTGTAAAATGATGGTCTCAGGATAAATTTGGAGTGATACACAGCTGCACTTTATCACTGATTGTGCATGTATGAGCAGTCTGCAAAAATTTCTAATGTATCCAACTCCTAATCTCTAAAAAGATTTTTAAGAGAGAAATATTGTTCAATGAATGTAAGAAATGAATATTGAATTAATGTAACCTTGGAGAAGAAGTCAGATTTTATGCCCAACAGGGGCTGCCAGGATAAAAAAAATTCACCAAGAAAAATTATAGAAAAGTCATTATAATACTGTATAAGAACATGTATTTAGGATTTGTTTATTGTGGAAAAGCATATACAGTCAGTCCTCGTATAACACGTGTTTATACTACATGAATTCGATCATACACGATTTATAAATAGGGGAATGATATCTTATATAACACGAACCGAATTCGCTTATGCACAATTCACCTTTGTGTTTACAAGAAATGACAGTCGAATGTGGAATCACCCCAACTGAACGCAACACGATAGGAATGAAAAGAAGATTCTGAAAATGTATTTATATTTTTTATATCAGTGAAGGGGAAACACATTTCACCATAATAACGTAAAAACCCACACAATTCCAGCTATCGGTATTATCGCAAATGCAATTAGATAGAGTTTACTACCAGTTTATAACAGATTCCACTAGCAGGAACTCAACTGAAAATTGTTTTTATTGTTTTATGGTAATGTGCTGTAGTAAAATGTGAGCTAGTGAGGTGTTCATAGTGTGTCTCTGCCTTTATGGTTTTGTTTATTCAGTTGCTACACATGTGCAGCTTTGTTTGTGTGTATCAAGAGTGCCTCCTCATTTTGTAATTGTTCTTTATTCCCTAAAAATGAGTAAAATACTTAAAAGGTGTGAAAAGGAAGCGTCCTGGTGAAGACACTACAGATTCAGAGAGAAAAAGAAAAGCAATATTGATAAACAGAGGCGGACTGGGTCAAAAATTCTTACCCAGGAAGATTTGTAGTGGCCTCATACTAGCGTTTATGGCCAAAATCACACTGGCCTCCAGCCCACTGGGATTTCCCCCAGTAAGGCTTATGGCAAGTACGCATCTGTCGATAGAGAAAAAATATGAAATTGTGAAACACTTTGAGCGAAATGAAAGACTATGTGATACTGCATGTGCTACAGGCCTAAATGAGGCAATGCAGAGAATTACAAAGAATGCAGAGAAAATAAAAACAACTTTCATAGCAGGAACGACCCCAAGTGTAATTAAAATCCATTAGATTAAGACACAAAGAATTGGAAGAGATGGAACGGCTGTCATCTGTTTGGATAGAAAATCAAACAAAAAACAAGTTTTCTTACGATAGAAGCAAAAGCATCAGCAATATTTTATTACGTAACAGTCGTAATAAATACTTACGTATTTTATTACGATAATTTATTGTGTTTGGTAATGTTTTGGTTACAAATGTGTGTTCAATCTTGGGTTATCGACACCTAACCCTATTTTTCCCATAGGGACTGTTGTTTATATTGCACGAGGGTTTCTAGGAACACAACTATCACGCTATACGAGAACTGACTATACCTAGAAATGTGCTCTTTCAAAGTTTATCTAAACTTTGGGTGGGGGATTATTTGTTTAAAAATGCAAATCTGCAGTAAAGACTGAAGAAAGCATTGGAAAATGACGGTTTCTGGATAAACTTGGAGTGTTACACAGCTGCACTTTATCACTGCTTGTTTTTATAATTTTCATGGACCATTTAAATAGAAGAGTGCTAGTCAATAACAGAATTTAGTGTGGGAATTGTAAATATTGAATCATTATTATATGTGAATGATATTGCCTTATTAAAACAGTAACTTGCATAATCTTCAAGAATAAATTTAAAAAGGTTGTGGACAATTTGGCATGAAAATTAGTTATACAAATTAGTAAAGCAAGAAATGGAGATTGATTTTTGTGATTTTTGATTTGGTAGTTGTTGGCACATCGGCTTCTGTGGCCATATTGCACCTCCCAAGGTTTTTGCAGTACTTTGATCCAAGCCCGAGGCGGGAATCGAACCCGCGACCTTTGGGTTGCCGGGCAGGTACTTTACCCACTCGGCTAGCCCGGTCGGCAAGAAATGGAGAAAGCCAGCAATAGATAAATCATTCAAAAGGCAAAATTTTTGCCTTTTGAATGATTTATCAAAAATCATTCAAAAGGCATGATTTTTGTAATATTAAATCTAGTTCTTAGATTATTATACTTTCTTCATCTTTGATATTCACAGATTCATCTTCCCATTTCTTAGTTCTAGGGCTATACCATGGTTTGGAGTAGTGTTTCTTCCATTCTGCTTGAGAAATAGAGTTGGTTTTTATTTGATCATTTTTGTCTAGTAAATTCTTAAAAATTTTGAAACCTCTTCTCTGTAGGTCCGTGATATCACGTTCCAAGGAATCAACAAATTTATCCCAGTCATCTCATCGGATTCTTCTGGTTAGTTTTCTGACTTCTGCTCTAAGCTTTTTATATTTTATGTGTAAATGTAGGTCTTTCCGTTTATTGGGACTTTTTTTTTCCCCCTCATCTATTGTTTATTTCAATTCTTCAAACCTATAAAAAATAAAAACTGGATAAGAACCAGTTTTTATTTTTTTTTTTATAGGTTTATATCCAAGACTTTCTTATGGAACTCCCAGAATTGATTTTTTTGCTTGACCAGATTTCCTCAGCATTATCACTCTCATCTTTTTTCTTTTTTTTTTTTTTTTTATGTGAACCCCAAACACGGGAGGTATTAGAACCTACAGTAATTAGTACCGTGCTTGGGTTTGAGGTTAAGAAGACAAAAGAAGATATTTGTTGACATTGGACTTGAACTTCTGTAGATTGTAATTTTCAGGAAATATGTATGAAGGAAGATTGTTCCAGAAAACGGCAGTTGAATGAATAAATGAGGAAGATGAAAAGTTGGTTCTGTGGATTTGAAGTTGGACAGTAAATGGATGTTGGCTAGTGGCGGCACGTGTTCGGACTGTTTTGAAAGAGAGAGCAGGAATTATAGAAGCCAATTCAGAAGAACAGTGCCCATGGAAGTATCTGTAGAAGAGGCATGCAGCAGAAACAGTGCGTCTATGAGAAAGCGAGTGGAGAGACTCTGTTAGAGATGAATCATTAATTAACCTAACTGCCCTCTTCTGAATGGAATCAAGAAGCCTGAGAGAGGTTTTGGGGGCACCACCCCAGATGTGGGAACAATATTCCATGGCAAGGCAGATTTGCGATTTATACAGAGTGAGCAGCTGTTTGGAAGAAAAGTAAAGGCGAGAGCGAAAGAGAAAACCAAGTATTTTAGATGCAGAGGAAGCAATATTTGTAATGTGCTTGTGCCAAGAGAGATTAGAAGTCAGGGTAATCCCCAAAAGAGATATCATTTTGCCTAGAAATCGGAGTGTCACTAAAGATAAGCATAGGAGGAGAACAATCCTTTTTGCGAGATATAAGACAAGACTGAGTTTTAGAAGGGTTGAAATCAACTAAGTTGTCTTTGCCCCACTGGAGAATTACCTGAAGATCGGCATTTAAGGAATTGGTAGCAGATTTTCGAGAAGTTGAAGCTGATTGAGCAGGACAAGGTTTCACAAAATGGAAAGTTGAATGCAATGTGCTATCATCGGCAAAACTATGGATAGGATTTCCAGTCAATGGAAGAAATTCATTGATATACAAGAGGAAAAGAGTGGGGGAAAGAACTGAACCTGGGGGGACAACGGCATTAGTGGAGAAGTTAGAAGACAGAGCCATCTACCATTACCCTCAGTGGGCGATCAGAGAGAAAACTGGATAACCAATTACTAAAAACAGTTGGCAAACCATAAGAAAGAAGCTTGTTTAGAAGACCTTTATGCCACACACGATCAAAAGCCTTTGAGATGTCAAGAGCAACTACTTGTGTTTCACCGAACCTTTCCATTGAATTAGTCCATAAATGGGTAACATAAGCCAGAATATCACCAGTGGATTGACACTGACGGAATCCATACTGGTGATCGTTGATCAGATGGAAGGTTTCTAGGTAGTTTAAGAGTTGGCGGTTAATTGATTTCTCCATTACTTTAGAAAGAGTAGAGGTAATTGCAATGGGACGATAATTGGATGGGAGGGATTTGTCACCCTTTTTAGGAACTGGCTGGATATGAGAAATTTCTAAGCAGAAGGAAAAACACCTTTGGAATAAGAAAGTGAAAAAAGGCGGCAAAGAATAGGAGTAAGTTCAGGAGCACAGGTTTTGAGAACAAGTGGAGAAATACCATCAGGACCTGGAGCTTTCTTAGCATCAAGATTCATCAAAATCCTTCTGATATCCTTTTGACGGAAGACCACAGGAGGCATTGAATGGAGCGTGTTGGGAATGGTGGAAGGTGTTTTACCAAGATCATTAATACATGAGGTGGAAGAAAAATGGGATGCTAGCAGGTCAGCTTTATCCTTGGCTGATGTGGCAACAGAACCATCTGGTTTGGACACAGGTGGGAGCAAAGATGGGCAAAAGTTGCAGCCAATAGCTTTGGCAAGAGACCAGAATGCTCGCCTACCATCAGGGCAAGAAGCAAGTTTTCTACTCTTAGCCTGTTCAAACTCTAGTTTGGACTGATTAATAACTGCTTTACAACTGTTGTGAGCTTTGGTGTAGGCAGAAAATGAAACTGAAGAATTAGAAACAAGCCAATTACGATATGCAACATTCTTCTCTTGGACAGCCTTAGCACATTTATTGGAAAACCAAGGTTTAGATAAAGGACGAGATTTTAAAGTGGAGTGTGGGATAAGGGATTCCATTCCTGCAAGAATAATTTCATTGACACGATCTGAGCAAACATTGACATCAGAAGTTTTGAAACAGTAATCCGACCAAGGAAAAGAAGAAAAGAAGTCTCGCAGGTCATCCCATTTTGCATTCTTGTAATGCCAAACAACACGTGGTTGGGAATAGCCATGAGATAAAGGTTCCATTGGAGAAGAGACAATCACCACCAAGTTGTGATCTGAAGTGCCTAAAGGACCTCTCACTTCAACTGTGTACTTAGAAGGGTTGTTTGTGAGAAAAAGATCAAGCGTATTGGCTGTACGATTAGGATTGTCCGGTATTCTTGTAGGTAAATGAACAATCTGTGCTAGGTCATTAGTAATTGCAAAAGCCTCAGCATCTTGACCTGGTGGGTCGGTGTGACTAGAAAATGGAAGCCAGCTGGAGTTGTGAACATTAAAATCACCAAGGAAAATTACTTCACTGTTAAGAAAGTTGGACTGGAGAAAGTCAAGTTGCAAAGAGAGGAAGTCAAAGAGCTCCAAGTGATTAGTGGAGTTGGGAGAACGGTAGAGACAACAGATGAATTTGACACAATGAGGTAGAGAGATTTTAAGCGAGAGAAGATCAAAGAGAGGAGATTCCAAATTGCCTAGTCTCTGACAGGGAATATCAGAACGGACATATGCACAAGTACCATCTTTGAGGCCAAAGGAATCATACAGCGAATAATTTGGGCATCTGAGATGAGCAGTAGATGAATCAACCGATAACTGAGATTCTGTCAGAAAAAGTACATGGGGTTTGGCAGACTGCAAATGGAAATGGACATCGTTGAGATTAGAATTGAGACCACATATATTTGTG